>NC_090725.1:53833511-53836011 GCF_036898095.1 Palaemon carinicauda | reverse complement strand
GTTTCTATTGCTCCATTTCTTATTTAACTTTTGTTGATCTTTTTTTTATTGATGTCCTTGTACTCAATCTTTCATGTGCATACGTATATTGAATAATGCAATTAAATATAAAGGGTAAGATAATAATAATAATAAGACTAAAGCCCTCCTTAACCTGAATAACAAAATTCGTCATTTAATGGTATCCTAAGTAGATCATAATGCAACCCAACTAACAGTCTATTCATGATTTCTTTGTAGAATATAGAGCCATCTTCATTAAAGGCTTGCATTACATTATAACTTTACAAATTTATCACAGTAAAAGTGACCCTCAAGTACAGTAACACACACACACACACACACACACACATATATATATATATATATATATATATATATATATATATATATATATATATATATATATATACATATACATATATATATATATATATATATATATATATATATATAAATATATATATATATATATATATATATATATATATATATATATATATATATACATATATATATATATATATATATATATATATATATATATATATATATATATATATATATATATATATATAGTGAGGAAAAACTAACGCAATCAGATTAATCATGGATGAATTATATATGATGATAAAATACTCATTGCTATGATGTCCAACAGTCTGGTGATAGAACAAATATAAAGATAAATGAAAAATAGTGTAAAACTTTTATTATTGCTATCGTTTTTAACTATAAATATAATTATCATTATAAAATCCCGAACGAGAAAACTATTTCCTAAAAATAAAAGAAAAATAGCACATTACCACCATGCTTGTTTTGAAAACCACAAACAACATGGCACAAGTCATAACAGGAAAATTAATTGATGCTAAACACAGCTTATCGTCAACCACACCACTTGTTGATTCACAGCCAACCACCCAAACACACCATAGCAATAACAATAGCTTTTCTCATTCCAATAATCGTTTTATGAACGTGAATGTTATGCTTTTACAAAATGAGCAAGCAATTAATACTTCCCCAACTTTACTCAATAATTGTATTTGATCACTCTGATCTGATTTAACGAGATGCCAACAACAGAGACCTTAGCAGTGTTTCACAACTTGTTATGATTTTTTGATTCGTATTAAACTACAGTATATCAGCTTATTAGAATTCTAAAGAATTTTTATAGGCTTCCTATCTTTTCAGGCAAGATTGTATGTATAATCTGATCAGGACGACTAATGATAAAAACTGATTGTAGAAAACAAATTATCAACCATAATTACATCATCGACACATATTCCCTGTTATGTCGCTATATGACTCGCCGTCCAGAAATGGAGGGGGTGGACTTCACTTCCAAACACGAGAACTTCGCAAACTTTTGTGAGTCACTGTACATCTAGTTTGATCACTGACGCTTTTATTGGATTCTATGCGAACCGCCAAGACTCGATTTGAGAAACCTAGAGTAGTTCATAAATTTCATTTGGGACAATTATACAAATACACAGCTGAGGACCATATCAATGCTTCCTATTATCAGGGAATTCTTGGAAACGAACTTGAGGTTTACAGAAGAATACAATTCAAAAAGGGCTCTCTTGATTTTACATTAAAAAATTTGTCGATTATATATTAATGGTAGAGATATATGCATTTGCATTTTTTTGGAACATTGTATACTTACGTTTTCAAAGTAAAATATCAATGTAGAAACAGCTTTGTAGTAGTTTCCGACAACTTAGAAGGATATCAATTACAGACAAAATATGTTTTCAGAAATATAATTTCATCTTGGATCGTATGTCAGTCTAACTATATACCAAAAACTCTAAAAGCAATGTTTTACAACAATTTACTTTAAATGAAAACGGAGAGTGACTAGAAAATGTTTAAACTAAACACGGTAATCTTCCATGAGCACTTTCGAACTATTAAGATGTGTGCTTCCCTTTACCAGCTTCGATTGTGATATTCGTATGTTTAGGAGCTACGTGCCGTAATAGTTTCAATGATTGATACCAATAGTACTTTTAAAACAGTCAATCCGGGCCTGAATATTAAATTTAATCAGATCTGCACCCTTCTACCACCCAGGATTTAGGTGCCATGTTGAGAAAAAAAAAAAAGAATAAGGGAAAACTATTTTTGTTTAAATATTTCACACGTGACCCACTTTTCAGGAAAATAATATTTTCTGTAAGATCTTTTCTATTTATTTTTGTGAAACCTTGCATCTTCGTTTCTATAGGTGCGGATATCTTCGTTTCTTCTTTTAATTTTTAACCCTCAGTGCCCAATTATCACCCCTCTACCGCCCATGTAGATATGTTATTAAATACCATATTATTAACTACTGTAACCTTGCCTACTACAATTTCCCAAAAGTACAACTCATGAAATTACAAAACCTAATAAATACAGGAGCAAGACTGATAAAAGGTGTTCCACCCCGAGAAAGGATCATTTCCTCGCTAATTGATTTACACTGATTGCCCAT
>NC_090725.1:53826011-53831011 GCF_036898095.1 Palaemon carinicauda | reverse complement strand
TGGCACTACGATTAGAAAACAATGGTTTGATTTTGGGCTGTCCTTCTCCTAGATATGCTTTTTAACATAGCTGAATAGTATTTTCTACCTTTAATAAGAGAGAGTGTAGTAGCTAAACAATTGAAGTGCAAAAGTTAGCCACTTGAGCGAAGAAGAATTGTTTGTTTGGTAATCTGAGTGTTATCGGGTGTATGAGAAAAGAAGAGAGTGTGGAAAGAATAGGCCAGGCTATTCGGTGTATGTGTAGACAAAGTATAAATGAGCCATAAAGCGAGAGAGAGAGAGAGAGAGAGAGAGAGAGAGAGAGAGAGAGAGATCCAATGTTGCATTGTCTGGCCAGTTAAAGGACCCAATAACTCTCTAGCGTTTTGTGCCCTAGCCACCCTACTATCTACATAGAAATTCATTTCCCAATGAATGTGAAGCAATAAAGAGACAACGGGTAGTTTCAATTTTAAAGTCGCATAAAGTTTGCTTAGCATTGAGTGTACATTTGGGCACACTATTCTAGTTTGTTTCTCTTCCTACTGTTTTTATGGTTTGTTAATATATATATATATATATATATATATATATATATATATATATATATATATATATATATATATATATATATAATATCTGATTTAATGTTGTTACTGTGCTGAAAATATTTTATTTGTATTGCTCATTACTTATCTTTTAATTTATGTATTAACATGCTTCCTTTCCTCACTGGGGTATTCTAACTATTGGAGTCCTTGGGCTTATAGCATCCTGCTTTTCCAACTAGGGTTTTACCCTAATTTGTCATAATAATAATAATAATAATAATAATAATAATAATAATAATAATAATAATAATAATAATAATAATAATAATACTACTACTACTACTACTACTACTACTACTACTACTACTACTAATAATAATAATAATGATAATGATAATGATAATAATAATAATGATGATAATAATAATGAAAGGTTGCAAACCATGGTGAAGAGGGTGAAGTAAACTAGTCTGAATCCATCTTTATTGCAATTGGATTCCATTCAATCAGAGCATCACATCTCTTTCCCCTTCGCTGATCATTCATTTGAAATCACTATAACTGTCATCCTTCAAGCTTTCCGAAGCTTAAAATGATTAATACCCAATGTTCATAGCTGACATGTATGTGTCATAAGGGACTCTTTTGTGTAATAACCTTTCCCGTTTGTATAGACTTTCCCTTCCCCGTTTCATTAATAAAGGGTCTGATGAAATCAATTTACTTTGCAGTATCATGTATATAGAAGCAATAACTAGTCATTTTGCCACCTTCGTCTAGCATTTATTAAAACTGGGGAAATTCATGTCTTCCCCCCCCCCCCCACATAAAAAGAAAAACATTGTATCATTCTTAAATTTTCCAAATCCTGTTTTTCTTATTCTTTTACTTCTTTCTGCGAAGCATTTTTGGTTTGAAGCCAGTTGTAATCTGAAAATGTAAATGAAATTGAAAATTGCATTCAGGTAAAAGGAAATTTTATTAAATTAATAAATATCGAATATGTATGAAATTACCATATGAAAACCGTTGTAGCAAAATATAGAAATAGTTTCAGATACAATTACAGATGTATAGACTATTTTTTTTTTTAAATCTTGTACTGCAATAAATTGTGCATATTGTTTTTTTTTTCTTTTTTTTTTAAAGTGCCTAGCGAGTAGTATAGAAAACAACGCTGTAAAAATACGTATTCATGTAAATTTGTTTTGCACTTTGTGTATTCAACAATCCTTTTCTCTCTAAATTCTATATAAAAAGTAATGACTTAATAATAATAATAATAATAATAATAATAATAATAATAATAATAATAATAATAAAAAAAGGGTTGCAAACCATGCTAAAGAGCGTGAAAGTGACTAGTCGAAATCTATCTTTATTACAATTGGATTCCATCCAATCAGAGCATCACATTTCTTTCCCCTTCGCTGATCATTCATTTGAAATCACTATAACTGTCATCCTTCAAGCTTTCAGAAGCTTACAATTATTAATACCCAATGTTCATAGCTGACATGTATGTGTCATAAGGGATTCTTTTGTGTAATAACCTTTCCCGTTTGTATAGACTTTCCCTTCCCCGTTTCATTAATAAAGGGTCAGATGAAATCAATTTACTTTGCATTATCATGTATATAGAAGCAATAAGTTTTCATTTTGCCACCTTCGTCTAGCATTTATTAAAACTGGGGAAATTCGTGTACCCCCCCCCCCACATAAAAAAAAATATTGTATCATTCTTAAATTTTCAAAAACCCGTTTTTTTTATTTTTTTCTTTCTTTCTGCAAAGCAATATTGGTTGGAAGCCAGTTGTAATCTGAAAATGCAAATGGAATAAAAAATTCCATCCAGGAAGAAGGAAATTTTATTAAATTAATAAATATCGAATATGTATGAAATTATCATATGAAAACCGTTAGAGCAAAAAAAAAATATATATATAGAAAGAGTTTCAGGTACAATTACTTATGTATAGATATTTTTAATAGTCTCGTAGTGCAATAACATGTGTATATTTTTTTTTCTTTTTTGAATGTTAAGAGCCTAGCTAGTACTGTAGCAAACAACGCCGTAAAAAATACGTATTTATGTAAAGTTGATTTATTTTAAAATCCTTTTATCTCAAAATGCTATGTAAGAAGTAATGACCTAACATATTATTTAATGTAAGGTAATACTATCGTTATAATAATAATAATAATAATAATAATAATAATAATAATAATAATAATAATAATAATAATAATAATAATAATAATAATAATAATAATAATAAGCATCAGTGAAACAACGTTTATTTGGGTAATTTCACAGCACATAAGTTATATTCTTTACACTCAATTTGATGCAGTTACTCTGAATAATAGACCATCTGCAAATAGAAAAACTAAGTCCAATATGAATAAATTATGTGGAATACTTATTTTAAGAATCATAAAGGTCCCGTATATGGACATTTACAGCAGCAGTGATATCACCACATGAATATCATAGTTTTATCACCCATGAAGAATACTTATTTGCAGAAGCATAAAGGTCCTGGGAATGGACATTTATAGCAGCAGTGATATCACCATAGAAGTCATAGTGTTATCACCGTGAGACAACAGAAAGATGCTAGTAATGCAGGGGTATAAAATGTGAAGCACAGCGAGGTTACTAGCCGTACAGGTGTTGGTTCGAATCACCACCCGGCCAGAAGCTGTTACCATAAAATGAATTCCAAGTGGATATGTATTCCCAAGATAGAATTCGGTATTAAATGCATTTCGTGGGTGATATTTACATTAATTAAAATCACGTGTGCTTGTGATATATGTTCATTAAAATAACCACGTGTTGCAAACTCACGATTCAGCTATCATGGTGGAGATGGGTCTATTTCAAGTCCATGAACAGAATCCTGAATTCGACAGGACTATGTAGGGGGACTTGTCATAAACTTTTAGTCTCTCTTGATAGCTGAGTCGGTAGGGTCCCTGCCAGCATGGTTACTAGCCGTACAGGTGGTGGATCGAATCACCACCCGGCCAGAAGCTGTTACCATAAAATGAATTCCAAGTGGATATGTATTCCCAAGATAGAATTCGGTATTAAATGCATTTCGTGGGTGATATTTACATTAATTAAAATCACGTGTGCTTGTGATATATTTTCATTAAAATAACCACGTGTTGCAAACTCACGATTCAGCTATCATGGTGGAGATGGGTCTATTTCAAGTCCATGAACAGAATCCTGAATTCGACAGGAATATGTAGGGGGACTTGTCATAAACTTTTAGTCTCTCTTGATAGCTGAGTCGGTAGGGTCCCTGCCAGCATGGTTACTAGCCGTACAGGTGGTGGTTCGAATCACCACCCGGTCAGAAGCTGTTACCATAAAATGAATTCCAAGTGGATATGTATTCCCAAGATAGAATTCGGTATTAAATGCATTTCGTGGGTGATATTTACATATATATATATATATATATATATATATATATATATATATATATATATATATATATATATATATATATATATATATTTCATAGATATTATACCTGTCCATAATAACAGAAAATCTGGTATAAATAATTTGTTTTATTCAATTCTAACTTTGTCTATACCCTGAGGCTTAATCTCTTGCTATGAAAATTAAGAATTGTAAACACAGCGGTAAAAGTCACTAAAAGAAATTGGAGGAGTTTAAAAAAAAAGTGTGTAACCAAAGAATGGTCAATAAACTATAGGAAAATATATAACTTATCATAACAAACTACTGAATTTTTATTATATAAAAAAAGAAAGGAAAAAATGGTTTTTCAGATTAAACAAATGGAGGTTAAGATTGTTTTTAGTAATTTCACAGTGGTTTATAAAATTAGAAATTCAAAGCTTCAGAATTGTACAAGTTATTGATATGAGAGATTTAAAAGGGCTATGAAGGAAATTGAAGTGAGAACAGGAAGAATCGAAAAGGGCATGAGTGGAACATTTGAGAGGGACGAGGTAAAGGATTAGATAGTGGAATAAAGCGAAGATCCATTTGGATAAGAGGCTGAAAATGGTGCGTTTTAAATAAATAGTGAGAAAGCGCTTAAAACGAATCGAACTATTAGTTTAGATATAGCAGTAGCGCGAAGATATATAGTGAGATATCATCAATTAATTAACAATCAAGGTGAAGGAAGGAGAGTTCTAAAAGATTAGAATAGCAAAGATGTGAAACTTCATAAATGTATGTTGATGTTAGAAAAAATATTATTAACATAAAAAAAAAGATCTAAGGCAAATGTTTGTATGTGTAATATTATAGATATTAAGCAAAATATTACATTGTAACTTATAATTAAGTAAAGGTTTAAGATACTTAAATGAATATGTATGGAAGGTTTCATATTAAGCTGATATTAGAGCTAAAAAAGCATTCATACGATAATAATCGTCGATTAAAATAACAAGGAAATTGATCATTTC
>NC_090725.1:53808511-53818511 GCF_036898095.1 Palaemon carinicauda | reverse complement strand
AAGCTCCATGTTAATGTTTCTTCAGAACTTTGATTACTTCCACAATAAAACTATGAAGAATTGTCCTAACAATATCAGATATTGTATATAAATAATCTATCCTGTCATATGCCAGATGAATTTTAGGTCAAACAGTTGTATTAATAGAAAAGAAAACTGAATAGAATAAGATATTTTCAAGATATCATTATTAAGAAAAAAAAAAATTCTTTTTTTTTTTTTTTAGAAATAAATATCATGATTTCAATTGGTTTTCTTTTATACCTTGCTGGAAAGAAATCTATTAGTCTATCAGCCTTGGAAACAAGCTTCAATGATACCCAAGTGCATTTGTAATATGGAAACAACAAACTTTCCCCCCAAAAGAGAAAAACAAATGTCGATATTTAATATTAAGAAATCATCTATTTCATATTATCCAAACAGAATTTTGCTCTTATATTCCCTATGTTCTCTTTTACTGTTGTCATTTTAGCATAAATATGAAAGAGTTTTCCTATCAGTCATTTTGAAAAATAAACTGTCTATATATATGAAGTAGGTTAGGGACAAGCATTGTGGTTAATTGTCCTTGAGCTGTTTTGCATTTACAAATCACATTCTTCAGTTATTCACACATACAAGGGTAGACTTAGGATGTTACTTTTCCTTTTGTAAATTTTTCTCCACTTAGGCTGTGCCCATATTAGACTACACTATTCTAACTATATTGCCGCCATACTCATTAATAAAACTTTTCTATAATTTTCTATCATAGCAAGACATTGGATGATCCTTTTCTTCTTAGCGAATGTATGGGTATTGTCATGATACCATAGGGCATATGGTGCAGAGCTCTGAGGATTGTATATAAATCTAAGGTTTTCAGGTGTTTATTGGCCGTCGATTATTTGGGCCCAGTTTTATACAAGCTTCCACATGAAAAGAAAGAATGATGGAGATGAATTCTCATCATCTTTTTAATTTTGATTTCAATTCATGCATTTTTCCTTTTCCTATTAAATTCTTATACCCATCTGTCATAGCATTCAAAATGATGAGGTTATCTGTTCTTTTTTTCACGTCTGTTTGGATATAATACTGATGCTCATTACGCTATCGTAATAGATTTATGGAGAAATGAATTGAATGAGTGCCAACATTTTTGCTCATGATGATACCCATAAAATAAAGCTTTACAGAAGTAGCAATTAACTGAAAATGCTAGAAGGCTTTATAAGGATCAAAGGAAACTTAGGTTTCTAGTTATCTTAGACCTAATCAGTTTGTAAATAATGTTTTTAATTCCATACATGAGTACATAGTACAATTGAGTACATATCCAACAGATTCAAATGGGCCCAGAGGAATTTAGTGAAATATTCTATTTACTAATCTTAGTTATGACAAAAGAACGATATTGAAAGATCGTTAAGCGTAATTATTATAGTGGCATTTTTGTTTGTGGAAGAATAATCCTACAACAACAACAACAACAAAAAATCCTATTATCGTAATTAAACCGAAATTGCTTCATTCAAGGAGCTACAGCCATTCATTTTTTACAGCGCTGGATTATTAAGAACTGCTCTATTTATAAATAAGCAACGATAATCATTTGTTTTGTTAAAGTTTTTATAGTTTATATAGAAATTAGTTATTTAAATTTTGCTGTTCATGAGATTCTTTCCTCGTTTTACTGGGCTATTTTCCATGTTGGGGCCCCTGGTCTTATAAACTCTGGCTTTTCCATCTAGGGTTTTAGCTCAGCTAATAATAATAATAATAATAATAATAATAATAATAATAATAATAATAATAATAATAATAAGTAATGAAATAGTACCTTAATTTCAGTCGACAGTTGTAGATTGCATGAGTGAGAGAGAGAGAGAGGAGAGGGAGAGAGAGAGAGAGAGGAGAGGGAGAGAGAGAGAGAGAGAGAGAGAGAGAGAGAGAGAGAGAGAGAGAGAGAGTTTTATGAAGTAAATATTCCTATATATAGTCACTAATGTAAAAAAAAAGCTAACTATTAAATTAAAACGTTCGACGAGAGGTCCCATTGTTCAAAGAAAAACGTAATCACAAAACGGATTTTGAGCGAGACGAAAAATCTATTTTTGGGTGAGTTCGCCATCTCGTCCTGATGGAAGTTCCCAAAGTAGCTTCCTAGGGGATATATTATACTACAGTGATATTCCCAGAGAATTAACCTTCAGGTTCCAGAATTCTAACTCCTGGAGCGAATATCCTTAAAATTTTTCTTAAGGATATCGCATAATATCAGAGGACGTATTCTTGACACGCCACATAGCAATCTGCACCCCTAATAGCGTTTACGCTTCGAGGGGGATGTGGCAAAAGAATAGAAGGGGGCCCGTAACAAGGTTACCCCCGTTCCTGTACTACTATTGCCCACCACCCCAGCGCCATTCCTAAGATGGCGGACATTCCTTGTAGCATTGAGCATGGTGCTACAGATACAGTACGTCAGGGAGGGAACTGTGAAGATCTTTTCTTTTAACAAAGAAGGGTAGGTCCATCAGGACGACATGGAGATCTCACCCAAAAATAGATTTTTCGCTTCACTCAAAATCCGTTTTTGGGGCTCAAGCCATGTCGTACTGATGGAAGTTTACCAGAGCATTAATGTATCTTTGGATTTTCATCAGTGCCTAACCTTGGGACAACCTTTCTATGATCATTTGGATCAATCGAGACAAATGACGTCACCGTTATCTGTCATTATCACTAATCATCTCTGATGTTAGTGCTTCCTGCCCCCTACAGGGAAGAGTCATTTTAGAAAAAGGGCATCAAGGTAAGCATATATTGTATGGACAAACATAAGAATACACCAGATGAACAAACCGTCTCGTAGTTTGTGAAAATTACCAAATACTTAACAGTGTTTCTTAAATCTATTTTTTGTGAGCATACAAATATATAAAAGTATATACTCTGGACTTTTAATCATGCAATAGATGTTTATTTTCAATAAATGACTAGGTAAATTAGTAAGTAAAACAAATGTAGCATGATAACGGAACTATACATGTAACCTGTACAGAGATTATCTTCCTTGGAAAGCAAGAAATGATAAGTGCCACTCTCAGATTGAAGAAAATTTATAAAACAAATTCTCTTCATAATTCCTGTACTGGTTACTTTTATCGGTACTGTGTACTACGTACACTGGCACTAGTGCTATCTGTATAATTCCACACCTGGGATTTTGAAGAGAGCTAGTGTCACCATGGTAACACATAATCAAAGGAGGTCACACCCTAAGAGGGACGACCCCTTCTCCCTTTAATTGACAGTCCCAGTCAATTAGCTATTCTTCGTAGAATTAGACGGCGGGTTAAATACTCTACCTAACGTCACCACATACTGCTTCAGATCATGGACTTGCTTAGCATAGTGTTTGTAGAACACTCTGGATGATTCTCACCCAGTATATGTGCGAGGACATTTGAAGTCCCAAACCATTGACTGTTTATAACAGTAATTAGGGGGCAGGTTTTAGTACACTACCTGGCGCCACTACATAGTGTTTCAGTTCATGTACGTACTTCGCATAGTGTTTGTAAAACACTCTGGATGATTTCCATCCAGTGTATGAACGAAGACGCTCAAAGTCCATATACTGAAAGAAGTTCAGTGATGAAGCAATCTTTCTTGGATCATGACCTGCGGGAGTACTATCAGGATCCGCTCTACGAATAAAGTAGGTGAGCTTCGCCCTCAGTTGTTTTAGGGATAAGTTTGATTCAGAGGCTTCTCCTTTAAAGAGCTGTCCTCCCCTGAAGTCTGAAGTTCTACGAAGATAGACCTTTAGACACACTACCGGACTTAGAGAGACATCTTCCTTCAGAGGGAAGATTCTCCAGGGACCCCACCTTTTAGTGGGTAGCTCATTCTTAGCGAGAAAGGATGTATCAGGGAAGAGATTCAGTTCTGCTGTTTCTGAGAACTGAATGTGGCCCTCATCCCTAGAAAGGGCCACTATTTCACTAACTCTAGCCCCGGAGGCTATAGTGAAAAGAAAAATAATCTTTTGTGTTAGATTCTTAAGCGAACAATCTTCATTGTTCAAGGATGAGGCATAATGTAGGACCTTGTCCAAAGACCAAGAGATGGACCTTGGTGGTGCAGCAGGCCTAAGCCTCGCACATGCTTTCGCGATCTTATTAAAGATCTCATTCGCCAAATCCACTTGAAAGGCATATAGAAGAGTCCTAGTCAAGGCTGACTTGCACGTAGTTATCGTGTTGGCCGCCAAACCTTGGTTATGAAGATGGATAAAGAAGGACATGCAGAAGTTCAATGAAATCTCTCTCGGTCCTTTAGCTTTTACGAAAGCAACCCACTTTTTCCATGATGACTCATATTGTCTTCTAGTTGACTTAGACTTGTATTCTTCTAAGAATTCTATATTGCCTTTCGACATCCCAAATCTTTTCTTTACCGCTAGGGCAAGAAAATCATGCAATGAAGGGTTTGGGTTCTCTGTGATAAATCGAAGGCAATTAATCTCTGAACCTTCCGGAGTTGTCCCGGGTTCAGAACTAAGGACAGCCTCAGCCTCTGTTCCTTCCTCAAGGAGGATAGATTGCTCTTGGGCTACCTAGGAGCCAACAGAGCTACTCCCACCTGGAAGGATCTCATCATGTTGAGGACTCTCAGCAGGTTATTGGACGGGATGAACTGGAAATCCTAAGTCTATCCCTTCCATTTCAGAGACATGATATCTATCATTTAAATTAGAGGATCCTTGTATGGAGCTACATATCAAGGTAGTTCCTTGACGGCGCTCGTAATGAAAAGGTCGGATTGCAGTTCGGGGACTTGTTCCCATCTGGGAGAGAATAGGTCTGCGTCCGTGGACCATTCTAACTCTATCGGCCTGAGCCTGAATAGAGCATACACTGTCACATTGTGGATCGGTTGCATGTGAACTGCTGACAGGTGTCATCCCTTTAGGTAAGGGATGGCTAACTACACCTAGACTGTATGAAACATTCCCTGGCATCGTCGATTGCAGCGTCTCGTTATCGCTTCGAAGTCCCAGATCAGCTGTAGACAATCTGATCTGCTTGGAGAGAGTTTCCCTACTCATGACTGGACCAACATGGTCTTGGGATTTTCGGGCTTTGACCTTTGTTAGGGAAGCGATTAAGGAAGGACCACTATCGGTCTTTTTAGGCCTCTTCAAGCGTTTGATGCTTGTTTTCTCCAGGCTCCCAGCGCATCTTGCAGCAGTGCTCTTAGCACAGGGCCTGCCTCTATTGTGAACTGGAGAGAGATCAGGGTTCCTCCCTGTTCTTGTTTTGGGAATCTGACTGATTACCGGAGTCTCTTGACAGACCTTGCCATCTCCTTTTACCTTCCCAAAGGAAAGGAGAGTTGGTGTTACAACAGGCTTCAATGGCTTTTCAGTCATTGAAACCCTTGAGCCGGAAAGAATCGAGATATCTTGAAGCTTATCTTTCATCCACTATGTTCCGGGGACCGGATCATTTCTTCGGATGTTCATAGACCAGCCACCTTGGGTGCTGCCCACCCCAGCTTCTTGTCCAGGAACATTGTTGCCTGAACATTTCTTAGGCTTAAATATTGCATGACTGTGTCTGCCAATTTTATGAAGATAGCTAGGACTCTGACTAGTCGGACGAGTATCTTTCCTAGGAAGTACGCTACTTTGTGAAACTTGAGTCCTAGATAGGAGGGGAAAGGGTGATTGACTGGAAGTTGCCGATAGACGACTTTCAGGTCTGGTAAGACTATAGGCACCCTTTTTTGTAGCGGGGTCCTTATGTTCAGGAGGATAAACATCCTGAACTCTTTGTTTTATTTGGACTTGTTGAGTTGCGGCAAGTCCTGAATGACTCTGAATTTTCTTAAGTCCTTCTCGTAAACACACAGCGGCCTTCCCTGGAATTCGGTGGACTAAAGTTTCCTTATCACCTGTATGCTCTAGAGCTCTCAGGTAAACTCCTCCAGGAGGGTTTTGGATTATCAGAGGAGTTGAGGAAATGGTGGTAGAGACATCTCCATCTCTCATCTTAGTCCCATCTTGATTAGGCCATGGACTCAAGGATCGAAGGTCCAGCGATCCTAAAGGAATCTCCCTCCTACTAGAAGCATTTCTATGCTTCGACTGATCAGTAGGAATATTTTTTCGACCATCTGTCTGTGACATCTCGGTCAATACAACTGTGGATTGTTGTTGAACCGCTCGAAATAGATTTCCAGACCTCTCCATCTTCCTTTTAAGTTGGGGACCCACAACCTTAAAAGATCCTCTTTTTGAAAGGATGTCCCATTTTTGGAGAAGTCCTACTTTCTCCGTGGAGGTGTTCTTAATCACTTTTTTTGACTACCTTGTCTGGAAAGAGGTCTTTACCCCAGATGTTGGAAAATATTAGCTTCCTTGTATCGTGTTTCGCTGTTGCGTTAGCTAACACAAACTCCCTACATGTTCTTCTAGCCTTTATAAAGGCATAAAGGTCTTTTACCAAAGTAGCCATATGTATTTTGGCTAAGACCTTAAGCATGTCTGGGGTATCTTGATGAGCCGAACAGAACTCTATGTAGTTCTGTAGAGATAAGGAGGCTGCAAGTCTCTCCTTTGTTTCTTGTTCATCCTGTAAGAGAAACTCGGATAATTTTGGGAGATTTTTCTTAAATTGTCGACTGGCTACATAGGCCTCAAGTCTTCCTACTGAAAAGGTTAAATGGGCCTCCTTCCAGTTCTTCTCCTGTCTGGGAAATGCTAGTGACAGAGGCTCACACTCCTTGAGTGTAGGACACGGTTTACCTGTCTCTACTGCCTCAGTGACATATTTGAAAGCTTTCTCCGTAAAGGGGAATAAAACAGAAACAGGAGCAAGAAAGGAAGAGTGCTTGTTACCTGGTTGTCTTTTCTACGCTGCTTGATAGGATAGCCAGTGCTTTATCATGGTCGAGAATCATAACCTCCTTTAGTTCCATTCCTTTTCCTGATGATGGTTCATCCTTCAGTCTAATGAAACTGTTCGGGAAAGCGTCAAAGCTTGGGCAGAACTGGACTTTGTCCAAAGGAACAGCACCCATCTTCTCCGAGATGTAGAGTTTGCCGTTCAAAATCGGCATTAGCTCCGCAAACCCCCAGGGATTGGTTTTGGAGCATGTTGGAAGGTCTTGATCTACGAGTCGTTTGTACGACCCCTTAGGAGCGATAAGTGGAGCTTTACCAAGCTCTACCTTGCATTTTGCTTCCTGCTTTGTGCTCTGTTTGCACAAAGTTTCCACTAGATTCTTGACTTGGGCCCATAACTGGTTCATTCCATTTAAAAGAGCGATAGAAGGCGGAGATATTGATGTCATTGGCTCATGAGCCAGTTGGGACAGAGACAATTCCAACCCGAAATTCTCCCCTTCTTCCCGTGGGCACTTTTTGCCATCCTTCCCGAAGATTATCTGGCTGTCGGGAAATGTACCTCGTGTCTGGGGTATCACTATTTCCTTACCCGCTGTTGGAAATAGTAACCTACGCATCTTGTCATTAGGCAGGTAAGGTCTCGGAGAGATTTTCTGAAAGCCTTTCACCCAGTTGCGTAGTTTGAAACGAGCTGCATCCCTAGTCTCTACCGACTTGGGATTCTTGAAACCTTCGAACAATAGGGCCCGACATATTTTGCAGGCCTGCGGGTTCCAATACTGCAGGTGTTCGGAAATAATATTGCAGGGGGCATTAAACCTGCATGCATTATGTCCATAAAAACACTTACTCTTAGTTTTGCAGAAGACTGCAACACATGACATCTGGCGTTCCTCCTGTAAGAAAGGAAAACAAAATGAGTATACGATTGATTATCTCACTGATAACCAATATATCAAAGGTCATATCTTAACAGAATAGCTTAGGATAGCAAGCTATAAAGGGATAGTAGGAGACACATACTTGTGTATCCCTTACAAGCAAATGCTGATACCTTCCCTTAGTATTAAATGCTAGGAATTTCCTTTTCGAAGGAATTCCAATGGAAAAAGGGGGTTTTTCTAACCCCTGGGGATAGGAAAGTGTATACTTCACTGTCCCTTTCATACTAAATACTGTGGAGTACGAAGACTGATTTCTCAATCAGCTTAACGAAGAAACATTATTCCTTCAATGTAAGAGTGACTGCAGCATAAGCTCGCATGAGGGTACCCAATATATGCTAGAAATAGTTACTGTATAATCATACTATAGTTTTCTATTTGCAGTATGCACTTTATTGCAATATACTGGCTAGTGTATAATTATATAGTGTGATCCAGCTAATGTGTTGCCTTTCTGGCAAGCAACTGACTGTACGGTCCATCTGGCATGATACCAACTGGACTGGGGAAAAGAAAGACATATATTTGTATATCCCACCCTACTTATTTGATGTGACCACCCTTACAAAATTAAAACATAGAGTATCCTAATCATGTAGACTCGAGGGTAAGGGCTCTGCCCTTTAAGGGATAGGAGTGTAACCTCCAGTCCTTAAAATTTCAATATTGCAGGGTAATCTGAAGACTGATTTCTAATCAGAATATTGAAGAAATAAATTCTTTCAATATGAGATTGGGTTCCACAAATATTTGGATAGGATTTTCAAAATATATTGGAAGACACTACTAGTATAAAATATACAGAAGCTTTCTATTTGCAGTATATCCTATACTGCAAAAATACTAACTACCTGTATAAACATATACTGTAGTTCAGCCAGCATGTCGTCGGCATAGCTAGCTAAAGCCAGCATATCTAGCCTGCTAGCTAAAAGAAAGAGAGATAGCTTGGAGAACAGCCTACCTAGTACTGTATATATATATATATATATATATATATATATATATATATATATATATATATATATATATATATATATATATATATACAGTAAATGGGATGTAAAAGTCTAATTTTACTACGTTCTCCAGAAAAAAGGTTCAATTGGAAGGGGAGAATATAACATTCAAGCTTCCATCCAGCTACAGTACTGTCGCCAGCAAGGATCTATATAAACCTTGCCGGCCGGCAGCCGGCCGGCAGTATCAGTACAGTCGGCGTGCTGCCGGTTGAGTAAGCACCATTCTGTGCCGGCCTGGTAAGCAGCACCCCAGCAGCAGCCACTGTTGCTAGCAGTTCATGAGAGAACTGAAGAACCTTTGGAAACAGAAGGGACTTCCCACTCACAGCCAACATGGCCAGCTTCTGCCCTGGTTGGCAGCCAGTAGTCACCATGACTGCCGGCCGGCAGCAGCCATGACTGCAGGCCGGCAGTAGCCATGACTGCCGGCTGGCAGTAGCCTTTACTGCCGGTCGGCAACTAACAAGGCCGGCAGCTCACAGCTGTCATTACTGCCGGCCGACAGATGTTAAGACTGTCAGCCGGCAGCTGTCATGACTGCCGGCCGGCAGCTGTCAACTGTTAAGAGGAGAGTCTGGTCGATCCCGGCAACCCACCGGCAACAGTAAGGTTGCTGGGATTCGCCAACATAAAGTGGTAGAAGGGAAAGGAAAAGAGAGTCCTGTGAAAGGTACAGCAGGAGCCGGCCGTAGCCTGTCCTGGCCTACCTAACAAACTCTGTTCCTGTTTTAGAACTATCGCATGTGGCTAAAGAATTCTATTCCTTAGCTTAGGGTTAGATTAATACGATTAAGAGGTTGGTAGCACCCTCGCCACCACCTCTAAATGGTAAGGAAATGGGTTTCTAGTGCCAGTGTCCTCTAAGCATAGAAGAATTTTATTCCTGAGCCTAGGGTCTACTAACACAGGACTAGTCTGCTAGGTCACATGGAGAAGGGTCATATCGTACAGACCCTTCAGGAGTGGCCTAGGGAGGTCTAGCCTCCTATGTCGGTAGCCTAACGTAGCAAAAGAATTCTATTCATCTTGCCAGGCAGCTACCGACCACAGACTAAATAATCTGAGATTCTGACCAAAACCCCAAAAACCTGCAACTGCGGTTACAGGGGAAGGGCAGAAAAAACCTTAGG
>NC_090725.1:53783511-53796011 GCF_036898095.1 Palaemon carinicauda | reverse complement strand
TTGAATTTCCGTTGCAACACAAAATTAATTTACCGAAACAAAAGATCGGATTATTAAAATTATTCCCCCAAATGATTTTTTAATTGGTTTAATTAGCTCACGTCTCATAACGTTAACAATCCGAAAGGAAAACATATGATCATGAAAAAAGCTTTTATTCTATTTTCTATAATAATCTAAATAATTTTCTTTGATTGTTCTAGTTATTTTTTCCATTATTACGTTTCAAAAAACATTGTACTCTCTTCCACCTCTGTTGTTTTAAATGCAGTTTCTATCAACAAAGGGACTCCTAGGAGGGGACTTAAGTTAATTAAGTCTGGATCAAATACTGCTGTTTTTATTCTACTCTAATTAGATATCAGACTTTTGATCTCCTCTTTAGATTGTTATATTAGTGTGTAGGTAACAAAGGTTGTTAGAGTCCCCTTAATGAATTATGTGTTGTAATTTTCTTCAATAATGAATCAGACAAAATGAAGGAGCAAGGAATTAAAGTGTGTGTTCTTTAATAATAATAATAATAATAATAATAATAATAATAATAATAATAATAATAATAATAATAATAATAATAATAATAATAATAATAATAATAATAATTTTCTTTATTAAAATTGTTATATCAAAGTTGAGCAAACCTATGGAAACCTTTCTCACATTTACTTTAAATCATCATCAGCAGTTTGCCAAAATCCTATTACATATAGTTCGAGATTCAATATCGAGAAAGATATAGAATAAATGCAGTTATAACCCCTTTTGTCTTTCTGCTGAATACCCAATCACAATAAGATAACTTTAGATGTGACCTACTTCAAACACATACATTTTTTTTTTTTTGGTTTGGAAAACCCGTAGGGTTATCTAGTACATGCTCTAGATATTCCACAATAGAGAGATGAAAGTGACACCCGTGTTGGAGTGATGTTCTAAGAAGTGATATATCCTGTTTTCCATGAGGAAAGTATGCTAGCAGTAAATAAGAAGGATATCATGTCTCTCATGGGGATGAATGGCTTTAGGCCGTCGAGTATAGTAATTGATGACTGGAAAAAGGTAATTGTATCATTGTGATGATAGTAGGGGATCAATCACAACAATGTGAATGAGGGCAAAACGAAATCTGCATTTCTGAAAAGTGACCAAACCCAAATCACTGTGTCAAAGCATTTTTCAAGCGTGACGTAAAATATAGGCATGGACCTAACTCTTGGCATCTTTAGTAATACTATGCCATATGAACTTTGACTTCACAAATTGTAAAAGGTATGAAAAGCTCTGGAACAAATGAAATACCTGTCAGTGCATGGAGACAGTTAACTATAGAAGTGGCCTACCAGGGGAGTTGGACTCATCATGTTCCCAATGAAAAAATATGCAGGATGTCTAACGGATTTGGTATTGGGAGTCCTTTCATTGTGTTTCTGAGGTACAATTATAATTTAATCCCAGGTGTACGTTAATCAGCCAGCTTATGGAAAAGGCATGGAACAGTTTTAATTAGAAAAGGTAAAGCTGTCAACGCTGATGGGAGTACCAGGTTTAGGAATGAAGTGGGAAGGTGCCAACAAGGGACATGTGGCTTGTGCAAAGGATGAAGAACGTACCCTCTGAAAAGTGACCGGAGTGACACATAGTCAAATACAACACTATAGTTAATTTCTTTTAATGAGGCACATTTGCACCAACTCACAGCGGTGCCCTTTTAGCTCGGAAAAGTTTCCTGATCGCTGATTAGCTAGAATTATTTTGTCCAGCCAATCAGCAATCAGGCAATTTTTCCGACCTAAAAGGGTACTACTGCGAGTCGGTGCAAATCTGCCTCGCTAAAAAAAATTAACTATAGTAATAGTTTGCCTTCGAAAATACACTAATTGGATTCGACTAGGAAAGTTTTCTGCAGAAAAAGGCTGAGTATTTTCTTTATTTGACGGCTTTTCTTGCATCTGCATATAAATTTCATCATTATCATCATCAGCTGTTGCTAGTACACTGCTAGACACAAGCATTACACAAGTCCTTTCATACGCATCTGAGTATGGTCCTTTTATGATAGTGGATACCCGCAAATTTTTTTATCTTGTCAATCTATCGTATTCTCCTCCATTCCTTGCTTCATTAGCTATTACTAAGTACCCATCCTGTTATTCTTCTTATCCATCTATTATCTGTTATTCTTATGTGTCCTGACCATGTTTATTTATTTATCATTCTTTTTATAATTCTTCAAGATGTAATTAACCTAAGTTGTCAGGGATTTATAAGGTTCCAAGTATCTGATTCATAAGTAAATACCTTCGCCGAAATAGAAGAAATGGGGCTTTGCCAAAAGGCCTCCATCCCATGGTCATCACCTTTACACATCTTCCTGAAGAAAGATGGCTCCCCGCATTCATATGGGGATTGTAGGCGTTTGAAAATGCAGACAGAATCAGATCACTACCCGCCGACGTGACATCCTATTGCATAAAGCGAAGGTTTTCTCGTCGCTAGACCTCCTGAAGGGGTATTATCAGATGCCCATGAACCCAGAAGACATCCACAAGACCGACAATACAGCCCCCCTCGGTAAATGTAACTTCAATTACTCCTGTTTTGGCCTTTGTAAAGCTGAGGCCATTTTTCAACGCCTTATGGATAACATCTTAGGGGACCTTCCTTTCTAAGTACGTTACGTGGACACCATACTCGTGTTCTCTTCCTCAAAAGAGGAACAGCTCTGTCACCTACGCATCATGCTCGACCACCTACAACAGAATGGCCTTGTAGTCCAGTCTGACCAGTGTACCCTTGGTGCCAATAAAGTATTGATCCTAAGGCATCACATTATTCCGGAAAGAGTTCACCCCCTCCCTGAGAAGGTAACACCCGTTCAGAGCTTCCCCACGCCCTAAACCGTCAAAGTACTGCAAGAATTCTTGTGCATGGTCTACTACTATCACTGTTCCCTACCAGCCATTGGTACCACCCTTGCCCACATCTTCGCTTCCCTAAAAGGCAAGCCAAAAGACCTGAAGTGGGGTCCTCTTGTAAAAGCGGCCGTCTGCAGCACAAAGAATGACTTATCAATTTTCCCATGCCACTTGCATCTATCCTTCGCTCCAATGATACCATTGATGTAGCAAATGGTGCAATACTCTAGTAGGTGGTCAACAGCTTGCCCTGTCCATTGGCCTTCTTCCGTAGAAAACTGTCCAAAACGCAATGAAGCTACTCTAACTTCGACTGCGAATTGTTGGTGGTGAACTTGTCTTTCCGGCACTCTAGCTACATTTTGGAAAAGAAAAACTGTGTCTGAAGCGGGTCACATCTAAAATCATTTCATGGGATATGGGTTGTCAGCAGA
This sequence comes from Palaemon carinicauda, assembly GCF_036898095.1. Classification (NCBI taxonomy): domain Eukaryota; kingdom Metazoa; phylum Arthropoda; class Malacostraca; order Decapoda; family Palaemonidae; genus Palaemon; species Palaemon carinicauda. Next base: position 53,792,662 of record NC_090725.1, on the reverse strand, counting down.
AAGACAAAAGGGGTTGTAATTACATTCGTTTTATTTCTTTCTCAAAATTGAATCTCGAACCATATATAGTAGGATTGCGACAAACTGCTGATACTCTTTTAATAAGAATGTGAGAAATATTTCCATTGGGTTTCTAAACTTTAATTCACACAGATCATATGCCTCTGGTGCACGCTTTCACTTGACAGTCTTACGCCTCGTCCGCTCATCAATGACAACATATCTCCGCCGTGACTGCATACAATTGCACCCTTCAACATGTCCCTGGGAAAATGAATCCCTTTGCCGATGCTCTATTATAAAACACATTGTCCACAATTCACCTGGGATTATATGACAATGCCTTAGCGGAAGACCAACGAAAAGATCTAGAGTACCAAACATGTAGACATCCTACACATTCTACCATTGCGAAGATGGCCCCCTAGACGACTCCAACGCCACCCACCTCTGTTATGTTAGTATCAGTAGAACAAGACCATGGATACCAGCATCCATGCGCCAACAGGTGTTTCATATTATTCGTGGTCTTTCACATCCCTTGCTCCGATCCACTGCACAGCTATTGAAGACGAAGTTCATTTGGCACAGCATTACGAAGGATGCTAAGCACTGTTTCCGTGCATGTATTTCATGCTAATCCACCAAAGTATATTGACACATGAATTCAGGAGTGAGTTCTTTTTCTCAAACTCCGTGTCATTTTGCATACATGTCGATGCATTAGTTCCACTACCCATATCACACGGAAATCATTACATACTGTCATTTACAGCTCCACTCATTGGTCTGAAGCCATTTCCATGGAAGCGGCAACATCTGCATCATGTACATTTGGATTACTTTATGGTTGGATAGCGAGATTTGGTATCCCTGGGCATATTACTTCGGACAGGGGTACCCCTTTTTCCTTTTAATATTATTATGGCCATCCTTAGCAAATCTCCTGGGCATCAACCTACATCAGAAAACGTCTTTATCACCCCTCAAAGCAGCTTTTATGCCACACTGAAATGACTTCAACTAGTTTATTAAATTTCCCTGGGTCTCCTGGAACTAAGAACCACTCTTAAAGATGTTCTGGATGTTTTGGCAGCTAGATTGTGTATGGTAACCTGTCATTCCTCCCGAGTTTTTTCCGTCCACAGCCTTCTCCGATAATCTCCAATGCTAAAGTCACGTTGCGGGAAAGTTTACTGCTTGTCGCCAGACTTACAAGCCCGAGGTAAGCAACACATACTTAGAGATCTGCACTCAGCAATGTACGTTTTCCTCTGTAATGACACATGGAAGCTACCAGTAATGCCCCCGTACACGGGTCCTTACCTCGTGATACATTGTACGCCAAAGGCTTTCTTCATTAACAATCGTTGCAAAGAAAACTGGGTCTCCATTGATTGCCTAAATCTTTCATATATCCTGCCAGATGACTTGCCTAGGGTACGACTTTCAAGAGAAGAGCACCCTATTTCATATATATATATATATATATATATATATATATATATATATATATATATATATATATATATATATATATATATATATATATATATATATATACATATATATATATATATATATATATATATATATATATATATATATATATATATATATATATATGTGTGTGTGTGTGTGTGTGTGTGTGTATATGTGTGTGTAATTTTTAGGGGTATCCATGCTTATCCACGATTGTACACGGTAACGGTTCTGTTTTTTAATCTTATCAATCACTCTTCCCTGCACTGTTAATAAATCAACTTGTATAAGACAGATAGGTCATGTGAATTCTGTTTGACATTTTTTGAAGTTCTTGCTCGCAAGTCCTGGTATCTAAGAACCTTATGACTGTTTAATAAAGTCTAGTTGCATTCACCTCGCCCAGCAGGTATCACCTAATTGAAACTCGCATAGATGATCGCGTATCCCACTGAGGACATACGTATGTTAACAGATTAGGAATTTACTTGTTGAAATTCCAGAACACTTACATTTCTAGATAAGAAGGTTTTTTTTGGAGCAATGTATATATTGATAAAGACATCTGTAATATACAAATCAATTCAGGACAGAACTATGAATAAAAAAAAATAATTACTTTATCAATGGATTCAGATGTTCTAAGTTGAAGAAAAGTTAGAACACATAATACCGAGAAGGGTTGAAATGCTTTAAGATTTAGTCTTATAAGTATATAATTAAGATTGTAAGGGTTGAAGACTGTTGCATAATCAGGTGGTTGTAGGAGAAAAGATAGTGTTTTTACTCACGGATTCAAAAAGCAAGATCGGGTTGTTATATTGTATATGGAGTTTGTTGAGTGAACAAAGACTAAAAATGGATGCAAAATTTTAAAGATATTATATATATATATATATATATATATATATATATATATATATATATATATATATATATATATATATATATATATATAAAGTAGGAGGAAAAGATTTTTTTCAGATTTTGTGTTATTACTGAGTGAAAGGAAAATGGAGGTGAAATTAGACAAAATATTAGTTATCTTTTAAGATACAGACGTGGATGAAGTCACAGTCAAATGTGAGTTTTTGTAGGCTAAGGACAGTAGGGTAAAGGAATGAAACAACACAATAAAGTTAGACTGTTGGTGAAAGAAAACTGAAATATATTAAATAAGTGCAGTATTAAAAAAATGAAAAGATAGCTGTATATTTATGTTTGAATATTTATATGAAGTGTATCTTGGGTGGAAGGTGGAGAGATATGCGAAAATCTAGTAGAAAGCTATTCAAATGTTTTGCAGGAAAAAAAATTCAGAGTTTTAACTGCCAAAAAAAAAGAAAGTTTATCATCAGTGGAAGACATTAAATAAAATTACTTGAGAACCGTGATTGTTTAAAAAAGAAATTCAAAATTCATACACTTTAAAAAAATATGTAAGGGGCAAGATGTATTTTGCATTAAATTTCTATATCATTACAAATTAGGTGATACAGTGATCAGACAAGAAACAAATGTAACAAATTTATTTTGTACCAACCCTCCAATGTGACGTGCCGAGAGAAGGTTGTGACTCAAGGACAGGATGAAAGCAACTAAGTAACTTTATTAAAGAACACTCTCCTTCATATACAAAAACTCAATGCAACAGGAAATTTCCTGGATCAAACCGACACCCCGTTGGTTAACAGATAACGGTGAGAAAAACATGCATGTTATTTCAGGTTCTTTTTAGTGCGAGGGGAGAGCGAAGATACAAGCATAATATATACACAAAATGAAATGTCGTTACTATTTACGATATTGTGACACACGGTTGGTACAATTTGAGTAAAGGTGATATGATTGAGTTACAGATTGGCTTATGTTTCAATAATATATAATCCTCTTAAGGGAAATTATTTATTTTTTTTACAGAGGATGATGGAAGAGTTTTGGATGGGTTGTAAGAAGTTAGGTGATGGACTTTGCGCATGAGGAGAAAAGGATTAGAGAAGGATTTGTGAGAAAAAAAAATATTCGCTAATATTTACGGTAATGAGATGCATATCTAAATAGTTTTCAATGACAGTATATATAGTAAATTGCTCTATCATACAGTACAGAAGACAAGAAAGCATGTACAACAAGAAAATGAATGGCAGTTTGTATAAGTTGGAGTTGATTTCGATATTCTAAAGATAGCTTTGAAAAATGTACGAGATTCCTGAACAGAGGTGTCATCTTAAACTTACCGATTAAATAATGAATGAAGAATCGTAGCTATTATATCTTAGGTGTATCATCCTTTAATAGATAAACGGACTAATGCTAAAATAATCGCAAATTATCATGGACTCAAGGAAATGAACGAAAGAGGAAAATTACAGTCACACGCAGCAGAAAAAAGCAGGATTCAGTTCAGTCATTACCATGAGAGATAGAGAAACATTATTCTGTTGTTTCCATCCCAGTTTGATGTGCGAGAACCAAGACTGTGATTTAGTTACAGAGATTAATGTTTTCTGGAGAGCTTTTGGTGTTCAGTGTTCCACTACGTTCGTTGCAGGGTAGGTGAATTAGTATTAGTGTTTGCCAGAATAAACAAGAGAATCGTTGACACCAGTATGAATAGAAACATATTCACTTCGACAATGAAATAAAACTAAATTTATATAGTTTTCAAGACTGATGGAAATATAAAATATGGCAATTTCCTGAACTTAGGTGTCATCTTAAACTTACCGGTTAGATAATGATTGAAGTAGCGAAGCTATTATATGTTAAGTGTATCACCCTTTAATAGAAAAACGAACTAATGCTAAAATATTCATAAATTATCATGGTCTAAAGGAAATGAATGAAAGACGAAAATTACGGCCACATGTAGACAGAGAAAAGCAGGATTCGGTTCAGTCATTATAATGAGATAGAGAAACATTATTCAGTTGTTTCCATCCGAGTTTGATGTGAGAGAAGCAAGACTATAATTTAGTTACAGAAATTAATATTTTCTGGAGAGAGCTTTAGCGTTCAGTGTTCCACAATGTCCGTTGCAGGGTAGGTAAATTAGTATTATTGTTTGCCAGGATAAGGAACAGAGAAACGCAGAGATCAGTATATATAGAAACAGACTCACTTTGACAACGAATTAAAAATAAATTTACATCGTTTTCAAGATTTTAATGCAGATATATGACATTCAAATGTATATGAAATAGGCAAGTGATAATAGATTTTTTTTTTTTTTTTGCAACTGTTGTCGTAGTAACTACTATTGTTGTAGATATTGATATAATTGTTGATGTTACAATTGAGGAAACATTCCTATTACCAAAAAATATTTATCAGAGTGTCTTCTATTAAATAAATAACACAGATATGGGGGAATATTAGCCGAATAGAATTGAGAAAGCTAGATACTGATTTGAAAGCTTTATATAAACTTCCGCGATGGGCTATTAGCGATACTACAGAGAAGATCATTACTGAATTCATCAGTGGAAAGGATGAAAAACCACGGTACTGGACGGTTTAATAGCCTGGCTAATTTCAATGCAAATGATATGCGTGGAGAGTTGTACGTTGTAATCTCTAGAGAGAAGTCATAATAGACTAAATAAAGTTTCCTGTCGAAATAGACAGGTGGAGATAGCCAGACTAGATATATCTGACTGATAAAATAGATATTTTGAAAAAGTATATTAGCTTCACTTCAAGCAACATTTGCTGAAAATAATTTTCAGTAGTTTTACACTACCATATAATTTTTTATTATAATTTTCTAAATATGAAACCTCACGATAGACTACACGTGGAAATGATGGCCGTATTAGTTTCTCTACGCCATAATTAATTAACACTAATCAAAACTAGAATAAGAATCGTTATATAATTGTTTGATATGATTGGAATATTGCTTAAGTATACAATATTTATGTGGGCTAAAAGCAAGATGACAATAAAGAGGCAATTTCATATTTTGTTACAATAGCGGACAATATGATCACACGAAATTCCACTGGCTATACCTGTTCAGTGAAACATCTTTATATGGATAATGAAACAACCTCTTCTCGGAAAGAGAAGTACAATAACCCCGAATTATGATGGTGACTTTAAAGGTTTAAAGGCCGTTCATGAATGGCAGAGGCAAGGGACAGTGACGATGCCCTAGCTAGCAGGACGATTACCTTATTTTTTTTTTTAATTTCTATTTCCATGATTAATTTATATTTTTCCGTTTATTTTCCACACTAGTGAGATATCCATTAATAATAATAATAATAATAATATCCGATACAGAGTGGGTGGAAGGGAACCTCAGTTTAATAAGGAACTGGAGAATTACGCCAACGGCAAACATTTCTAGATTTATTTCCATCACCAATAAATAACAACGTTTCAAACATCTCTGTGTTCTTAATCCTGTTCCTGGGTTAAAGAACGTAAAAAAAAAAAAGAGCAGGCTGTACAAAGATATTGTAAACAAATCATAAAAAGAATAACAATACTTCATCATCAATAATGATACTGATAATGATAACAATAAGGATGATTTGGTATTGTTTGGGAAGGTGAATATTTTGAAAGTTTTATAGCATGGGGCAAAAAGTAAAGATAATTCAACATTTTCTTTTATACTCCGTGTGTTTTATCCATTAACCTATTTTCTCATTTTGTAAATCAAAAAATTTCATGTCATTCAATAACGTGTTTTCTTGTCCTCGCCTATTTTTTATGTAATTGTAAAACGGATTAGTAATAAAATGCTATCTGTAAGTACCTATCAGGAAACAGAATAGCTTCAAAATGGCAAGAAACCTTCGTAATCGGTAAAATACTACGTTTTTTTAAAGAGGAAAAAAATGAATAGCGGTAAAACGTTTGGTGATAAAAGTAAAAGTAGAAGTGAAATGTCATGTCTCTGCACTTGAGCTTTGTAAACAATGAGAGGATGTTTTTTTCGGCTCAATAGAACATTGAATGAGAAATTGCCTGTTAGAAAAAAAAAGTGATTGCACAGTAGAAAAAAAGAGGTTTAGGAAGACAGTACTTGATAGAAAATTAGTTTTGATTCGATACATTAAATTAATTATTATTGTTAAAACTATTATATCTGCTTTTTCCATTATTATTATTATTATTATTATTATTATTATTATTATTATTATTATTATTATTATTATTATTATTATTATTATTATTATTATTATTATTATTAGTTACTGAATTCTTTTATCAATTATGGAGCTTTGTAAAGGATTATGCAACCGAAAAAAAAGAAAATGCTGTAAACAGACAAAGAAGGCTTCAATAAATGGGAAAATGAAATAAAGCTTCGAGATATAATATACTTAATACTTATGTGAGTTTTTTTTTTTTTTAACCATATGATCTCTCAAAGACAAATATGACATAAAGAGTTTTTGAAGCAAGAGATTCTATTAAATTATATGATATCTGGAGTGAAAAGGGGAGAGTCAATTTCTTAAAAGAATTATTACAATGACATTGAACTGATTTGATTGCCAGATGTCTTAATATATATTAACAGAATTCAAGACAATTCGTAAGGAAAGGAGAAAATAGTAAGATAGTAAGCAACAGCAGAGAGTTATAAAGTGAAGGAAAGGGAATATTAGTAAAATATGCCGTAAAAAAATAATAAAAAAGATTTTTAAAGGTTACTTAGGCTATGCGGAGGAAAAATTTTCGTGAAAAACACTAATCGCGATGGATACTCCCAAAGATGGAAAAATAAATCTAATCCTGTCCAGAGAAAATATGCAAAGATAGTTCATACTTTTTTTTTTTCTTGTTACTGACGTTTCTTTTTTAAATTTTACTTTATCGTACATTTGTTTGTTTTTTATGCCGGTACCATAGGGTTAAATCACCTAATTCAAAAGTTGAAGTTCAATCGATGAAAAAAGAAAATGTCATTAGGTGAATCTCTAGAGAAGAGTAAGTTTAATTATAAATTTTTCAACAATGTGGCTTAAAGCCCAAGATCAAAATACTGTCACCCAAATTACGTGAAATCTTTTGTTTAGCTAACATATGTACATGAGCAGAATTATGTGGAAACTTATGAAAAGCTTTATTAAACTTGCTGGAGAAATTATGAGGTAATCTTCTGGAGGTAACTAGTGCCATGTTTTGAATATTGTTTTCATATTAGGTCTTAAGCCTCTGACCTCGTCTTAACTTGTATGAGCCCCCCCCCCCTTAAAAAAGGGGCGGGGGGGGGGGGGATTTGCATTTCTTATCCCTGATATGAATATAAAATGTTGAATATGAGACACATTGAACATTTTGACATTCTACCTCTCTTCGGCCGCATATAACAGTTTACATCTAGATAATTCTAGGTATTTTCTCTTTCTGATTATGAATGCATATGGAACTTGCTAAACTATATATCAATGGAAAGTTTTAAGCAATATTTTTTTTTTCTAAATATAGTTAAACAACTCCTGTAAATTTGATCTGGGGCTTGAGTCAAATATTTTTTTTTTTTTTTTTTTTTTTTTTGTGGGGATGGGATTTTGGCAGCCGCAATTCACTCAGCTCTCTGTTCATGTTCTATTAACTTTTCTATAACTGTGACAACTCATTGAATTTAGATCTTCAGTTACTATACTTATCACTACGTGGTGCCTAATTCTAATTATATTGCCCGTAATTTGATAAGGTTCAATACGAAAAGGTGCCCAGGTAGTTTAATATCGACTGTGACCCCATATTGAAACCTAAGAAGTTCAAACTTTTGTAAATATTCAATTGTTGTACTTATTCACACGCATTCGATCGTTGCTGCTGTTATTTATTACAGCATTGCTACAAGTAGACTGCTAAGTAAAGAATTGAATATGATATATGAATAATAAGGAAAACTAAGTAAGTAAAATAGTTTATGTCAATCAACCCAAAATAAAAAATTGGTAACAAGTCTGAAGTTTATAAGTTCCATTGATTTTAGTAGCTTTGAAGGCTATAGTAGTTTTGTTGGTCTGTGATAGTATTGTTTTTGGGATGCAATTCTCCTTCTATGTCATCAAACAGTATCGCTTCAATGACATACCTTGTAATTCTTTTTATTTTTTTTCCTCTTTAAGCCATAATAACTGAATTTTAACGATAAACTTTGTTTAACAGTCTTTAGTAATGTATGATATTCTTGACAGTAGTTATTTCATGGTAAAGTGAATGATTACAGTATTAAATACCGTTTATTACTTAGTTTATAATAATGGCCTCATTAACCAACATTGAAACTCTAACTTTTTGATAATTCCATTAAGCAATACTTCAAATCATCGTATAAACTTTGAGATGGCAGATTCTACGAATTTTGTTGTGTTTTTTATGACAATAGTTACCTTCAGATTTGATTAAATATTTTATTGCATTTGAGTGCCATTACACAAATAGAATTTGATCGTTGAAGAAGAGTAAAACAAAGTATATTTAATGGTGTGGAAAAAAATAAAAGAAAGGAAAATAGTAGTTTTTAGATTCAGAGATTGATTCATTTTTATTTTCCTAACAATAGTTTAGTGTAAATATAGCAAAGATGAGCCCTTAAGTTTGAAACCACACATCTGCTTTATTTATTGAAGATAAAGGGATGATTTATTCTTTTATTAAGTATATAGTATAAATTCTATTATCTCTCTCTCTC
>NC_090725.1:53773511-53778511 GCF_036898095.1 Palaemon carinicauda | reverse complement strand
AAATACAGTATATATATATATATATATATATATATATATATATATATATATATATATATATATATGTGTATATATATATATATATAAATATATGTATACATATATATACATATATATATATATATATATATATATATATATATATATATGTATATATATATATAAATATATGTATACATATATATATATATATATATATATATATATATATATATATATATATATATATATATATATATATATATATATATATATATATATATCCCCAGAGACATAAACAAATATCGTAAATTTCAGTAATACTGGGGCATTATCACATAATCCCTTATTCCTATTTGGATTACAGTATAAAGTTAATACAATGTAAACAACAGCTCAGTGTAAAGGGAAGCTCCGGGCTACGCCAACCGGAAGAGGAGGAGGCCAGGTTTAATCAAAATATGGAAATTGTTTGCAATGCCATTGAAGATTCAATTGGAAGACTGATTGCAACACCTCGAGAGTTGGAAGAGTGAGGATTCTGAATGAGAACCTATTAGGAAGAAACAGACGAGAAAAGAGGTGAATCTGATCCTGAAAGTGGACGATGTGTGTACGTGTCTGTGCGTACGTGTGTGTATGCATGTGTATCTGTTAGTGATTATAATGAATTTCTGCTGTGATAACCATGAGAGATATACACGCTAGATCTTTTTAGATTCAAGGCAAATCCTCTGTTTATTTTGTAAAGTTTAGATATTTGTTTTCTGTACGCAATCAGCCGATATTCTTTCAAAATAAGAATGCCATTTTGCCAAGACAAAGATGAAAATGATGGCCAAGTCAAAAGAATCACTTAACTTTTATATGGACATAGATATGTGTGCTCCTGACCCTTTTTTAAAGTCTGTTAATGAACAAAACTTATTTTGATTAATTTTTTATTTTGGTAATATTTTGTATATCCCCAATAATAGTGGTTCCCTGAAAATGCAGGAATACATATTTCTGGACCTTATTTAACAAATCTCTTTTGAGACTCTTAACAGTAGATATTTGTATCCATTGCTGGTGCGTTATACTCATGAGTCACAAAATAAAAAGGATAAAAAAATAAATAATCCGGGATATGTTCTTTCCTGGTTTTAGCACTCGTGAAATCTCGTAACATTTTCATTGGAAATAAAGGCTTGATTGTTTCATGAGCAATCTTGCATGATAAATTTCTTTCTATATTGTTTGCTAGTGTATGGTCCATGTTTTCAGTAATGGGAAGGAGATTATTATTAAAGATACCTTTAGAATAATATTGTAAGATGGCCTCATTTTGAGTAAAAAAAAAATATATTCTTTACCACTGAAATAGGGAGATTCATTCCTCAAAGACATGAATATCCACTTCTATGAGACCAATTTACTAAATCCCCTTCACATTCTCCATGTAAAATATATATCATGAGAAAAAATATACTGCAGAATGAGTCACATAAGATCCCTTTCCAATTCAAATTCTTAAACTTCTCCCCGAGGTATAATTCAGACGTTAGTGAGGAAAAATTAGATTATGCAAATAGAAATAAATAAAAGCATTTTCTCTTTATTCAGATTTATTGTCGCATCACATGCAACATTCATAATATTTTTTGGTGCATTAATGTTAATTTTACCATTAAGGTTTCAATACAGTAGTTCCATAAAATTTTAAGGATTAAAGAAATTTCAAATTTTTTCATTCCCAACTCTCTCTCTCTCTCTCTCTCTCTCTCTCTCTCTCTCTCTCTCTCTCTCTCTCTCTCTCTCTCTCTAGTTTTGAATATAAATATAGAATTAAACTGAAGAACAGATATATATATATATATATATATATATATATAGGAGCCTCTGCCGTATATATATACTATATATATATATATATATATTTATATATATATATATATATATATATATATATATATATATAAATATATACAAATATGTATATATATGTATATATATATATATATATATATATATATATATATATATATATATATATATATATTTATATATATATATATATATCTGTATATATATATATATATATATATATATATATATATATATATATGGGGTGTCTGCCGTTTATGGGGACAGGGATATCTTTCTTATTACTAGCCAAATCGTATTTCATTATGGGGTTGATGTTCTTTACAATTTTCTAACTTACCATAATATGATGTTAATTTATCGTTTTGACTAATAACACAATTTACCTTTACCACGGCAATATTTTCTAAGTTCAGCATGGTCCGTACGCAAGTCACGGGTAGCTCCTACATAGTTTCCAACTTTCCCGATAGACAGAGCCCGTGTCATCCCAGTCTAAGAAACGTTCGGTTTTACAAATTAATACTGTCCCGTCAATCTACATATTTACCCCTTAGTTAAGTATGTAGTTTATAAGGACACGTCATGTTTAGTGACATTTGATACTGCTGGGATATTTATCATGAAATGTTTTGTTAGAAAAAGGCCGTTACAATGCGTCGTACGCTGAAGCCACGGCCAACTTACTCGGTCGTAAAATTTCCCGCAATCATTGTTTCCTGCCTGATTATAATAACACCCGTTTGGCGGCGCTCGATTCGCATATCAGCTGGTCGCGCAAGCATGAACAGTTTTCGATGTTCGTACGTATGTTTTCGCTAATTTCAACAATTTTCATTTTAATCTCTTGTTAAGATGGTTATTTCTTTCGAAATCGTCCTAAAATTATGCCGAATACTATTTTGTTTTATATACAAACAAAGGTTAGGTTATCCAGCATCTAGTTAAGATATTTCGTCAGATAAAGCCAGTGTCAAACAAAGCAACCGAACTAACCCTTTCGTGGGCCGCGTGATTTCAAATTTTTAATCCCCCCCATGACCCGAGATTGACCTACAGCCGACCCTTTCCAAATCTAACCGCCGTGATGGATAGACCTGTTCCGTATAGTTTCTCTGTGAGTGATATTTTCGAGTTTATCTCCCGTATTGATCAGATTGATGCAATTAAGACCCTCAGATATATACATCTACGTGATTTCACTCGTGTTACCCCCGAATTCTTTCACTATTTATTTCGAGAAGGCCTCTTAAGGGATTTTAGAGGTACATGTAAAAAGTGTAAAACAGGTGATGTGGCCCTGATGTGGTTTTAGCGACTACGAAATTTAAGGTAAGCCTGAGTAACCTATAATATGATCATGTGGATAAGATATAATTTTGAGTGGTGCCCAAAGCTTCTTTTCTGTAGGAGAGAGACTTACGAAGGGGGTCCGGGGGCTTGCCCCCGGGTAGGGGTAGTGACCTGGGAACTACTAGGATTGGTTAGGTTTGGTTTGTTGGGTTTGTATGTTAGCAACAGTGTTTGGGGGGTCGCAGGGGGGCGTCAGCCCCCCCGTTTAGTTCACGATGAAGGTAAGGACATGGAACTTCTTTTCTGTAGGAGAGAGACTTACGAAGGGGGTCCGGGGGCTTGCCCCCGGGTAGGGGTAGTGACCTGGGAACTACTAGGATTGGTTAGGTTTGGTTTGTGGGGTTTGTATGTTAGCAACAGTGTTTGGGGGGTCGCAGGGGGGCGTCAGCCCCCCCGTTTAGTTCACGATGAAGGTAAGGACATGGCTTGTAGGTCAGGTTAGGAGGGGAATTTTGGGTTAGTTGTCCATTTTTCTCGCACATTCCCGACATCCATGACCAGAGGGTTCCTAGTATGTAGATTGTTGGGACAAGCATTTACAAAACCAGTGAATTTAATATTTCATTCCGTGATCATTCCCGCGAAAAAGAGCAGATTTTCCTACTTAGTTTCCAACTTTCCCGATAGATAGAGCCCGTGTCATCCCAGTCTAAGATACCTTCGGTTTTACAATTTAATACTGGTTTTACAATTTAATACTGGTTTTACAATTTAATACTGGTTTTACAATTTAATACTGGTTTTACAATTTAATACTGTCCCGTCAATCTACATATTTACCCCTTCGTTAAGTTTGTAGTTTTTAAGGACACGTCATGTAATCATTCCCGTAAAAAGAGCCGATTTCGGACTTTTTTTTTACTCGATTTCAAGAAACATTCGGTTTTACAATTTAATACTGTCCCGTCAATCTACATTATTTAACAAATCATTCCCGTGAAAAAGAGCCGATTTCGGACTTTTTTACCTCGATTTTCGGCCGGTCAAAGGGCTGTCCCCATAAACGGCAGAGGCTCCTACATAATATATATATATATATATATATATATATATATATATATATATATATATATATATATATATATATATATATATATATATATATATAGTATATATATATACATACACACATATATATATATATATATATATATATATATATATATATGTATATATATACTATTATATACTATATATATATATATATATATATATATATATATATACTTCATGAAACATATTTTATTTCTTCTCTCTTCTGTTTTTTTAGAGTCTAAGGAAATGGTAAAAAGTAACGTGTAAAATTTATACGGTACTCCATGTTCGTCCAACGTCCCTTGGGAAAGGTAATAACTTTCTATTCACTTTAAATGTGGGTCGTTTATATAGGTGGCCACGATGCCAAGACAAAACCAGTGGCCCAGTTATTCTTCTTAAATGAGATCTCCAAAGAAGGTAAGAAAAGGGGTTTTAAAATAAAATTTATGAAACAATAACGTAATCAAATTGAGAAATGTTATATAAAACCTAAAACATTTGTGTAAACATGGGTTTAGAACAAAATATTTACGAATGTTTATTAAATGTTCATAACTAATCTGGAAATTTTATACGTTTATTAACAAGAAATTTGCGAATAAAATCACAGAAGCTAAGTCAACATAAAGAAAATATTTTATAATGAAAATCGATCAGACATTATAAATAAACATGAAAACAAATGAAATTTACGACATTTTAAAAACTTAGATTTACTGAAAATTATCCAGCTTTAGGATGTATTTTCATCAAAAAAGAACTTT
>NC_090725.1:53743511-53771011 GCF_036898095.1 Palaemon carinicauda | reverse complement strand
ACGTCGACTGCATACTTCATTATTATTGGGATAAAGGATCATGTCCTTTATTGTGTATGGTGACATGACTCTATGAAATCAGAAATGATTATAAAAAGACTATTAAGTCTTTTCTTTGAAATACCATTCTCAAAGACCTATCCCAATACTCAATATATCATAGTTTGAAAACTATTCAAAATGATCCATGAATTTGATATTCGAATTCATATATTTTCTTGCTGCCTTCAATTTATTACATAGATTGATGAAAGGAAAAGCTCTTACTATATTATGCGATTAATAATTCAGTCTTCACCAAAAATATTTATTAACATTGCTTGCCAATTTATACCAAATTTCAACTTGCCCATTAGAAAAATATTATATAAGAATTCTTTTATACGTGATTTAATGCAGATTTTTTTTTTTTTTTTTTTTTTTTTTGCGAAGAAAGTATGCATATGCACTAATGAAACCAGCAATGAGGTCCCATTTTGTAATCAGCTAATGGAACGCTATTACAATGATTCCCAGTAAGAATACCGGCTTTTGGTTGATCGAAGAATTCAATTTGCCTGTAGTGTATTCTTTAATGACACACAGGGGTATTTACTATCTTCCACTTTTATTTTTTTATTGTCAAACACATTCTGGGGTTTATTTAATGTCATGGCATATCCCATGAAAGCAAAGAAAGGAAAGAAAGTTAAAGGGCAGGTTTTCATGCTGAAGTAAGCAATGGAATAGCGTAGGTTGCAATGCATTTCATTGAAAGCACAAAATACGTAGGGAGAGTGTTTCAAAGCCAGGATGTGGCCTTGACTGGTGAACGGTAGACTGGGGTTCGAGTCTTACGCAGACATTAGATTATTTAGTCACTGCAACCTCACCATCTTTGTGAGCTAAGTATGGTGGGTTTGGGGAAGACCATAGGTTTTATCTGCTAAGTAATCAGCAGCCAATGCCTGGCACTCCTTGGTCCTAGCTTGAGTGGAGAGAGGGCTTGGGCGCTATTCATATGTATATATGTTCAGTCTCTAGGGCATTGTCCTGCTTGCTAGGGCAATGTCACTCTGCCTTACCTCTACCATTCATGAGTGTCCTATAAAGAAAAGAAAATGAGATAAGGTATTGATCACAGCAGAGTATATGAATGATGTTTTTTCATCTAGTGTTACGTGATCTCTGGTTGGAATCTAGAAATATTCATTGAATAAGAATTCTGTTTTTATCATCATTCACGGTTAGTGACACAACATTCAACTAATATAACACCATATATTTTACCGTGAAATGGAGTATTCTTGTTCTGTATCTTTCTTTTTATTATTATTATTATTATTATCATTATTATTATTATTATTATTATTATTATTATTATTATTATTATTATTATTATTATTATTATTATTATTATTATTATCATTATTATTATTATTATTATTATTATTATTATAATGGAGTATGATCTAATGAATATCTAGTAAAGAGAAGCGCATTCTCAGGCCTACATGGCTGACGTATTGAATTAAACGTCTAAGATAAAGACGAATGGCAAAATCTAACCGAGCCCTTTTCGTCAATAGTCGTAGATAAGAGGATGATGCTGATAATGCATATTACTCTGATGGTGAGATTTACAAACATTTTGTTTTTATTTTTACTACTATGGTCAACAATCTCAACTGAACACAAACAGCATAGTAAATAAAATACAAAAACAAAACAAATAACCTTGAAAAAGATATATACATAACGAAAAGAAAATCAAACAAAAATTTAAAAATTCCTGCAATAATGTTTAGAAAAAAACGTCAGGAACGTTAAAGCAATGTAACTCGACACTTTATAGCAAATTATCAATAATGTACGCACAAAACTGACTGGGGGCTCCGACGAAATGTTTGCGAACCACAACACTTATAGCCATGAAAACAGATAGTGTAGGAACAAAGAGAATAAAATGCAGACTCTGACCAGAAAAATATCTTGGATAGAGGAGTTTCTAGTGAATGCTGAACTATAACATAAAAGGATATTCTGAGTTTTTATTGTTTAGGAAAATTGAAAAGAATGAGATATTGTACGCCAAAAAGGGAGATGATGTTGCTACATGTGGTCTTAATGATATTTGAAATCTCTCTCTCTCTCTCTCTCTCTCTCTCTCTCTCTCTCTCTCTCTCTCTCTCTCTCTCTCTTATCGAACCGTGAAATGTCGCATTCCCTTTAAAATCATAGAAAATTATCATCAGAAGATAATTATGATTTCAAGTTTCAATTTATGTAGCAATATAAACCGAAATATAGGGCAGCTTTGTCTTTAAAAAAGGAAAACAATATTAGATTTATTTGTATATAAGCTATCGCTAGTATTCAATTATATAAGAATATTTTTATAGAGTTGGATAATTTTAATTTTTTTTTAATTTTTTTTTTAGAACCAGTACACTAGCTATTGCAATATTATAACATTGATGCATCCTATACTCAAGTATGAATTTTATCATTTATATCATTATGTATGTTCTGCTGAATGACTAGTTGTTATTATTATTATTATTATTATTATTATTATTATTATTATTATTATTATTATTATTATTATTCTACTAAATGAATAACTTTAGAGGTTATACATAAAACACTAAGAATTAAGGAGACCATCTCTTTCCTTTAGAGAAGCAAGGGGAAGGAGGGGGTTGGCGGTAAGCAAAACTGAAGCCAGTAAAAAGTATTGTTCCAAGGACCCATTCTGACGAAGCAGAAAATTGTCTTGAGGTCTGACTGGGATAACGAATAGGAGGAAGAAATATTCTCCAAAATAATAAAGAAGAAAGAGAGAGAGAGAGAGAGAGAGAGAGAGAGAGAGAGAGAGAGAGAGAGAGAGAGAGAGTCTCTCTCTCTCTCTCTCTCTCTCTCTCTCTCTCTCTCTCTCTCTCTCTTTATGAACTGAAGATAAATATTCATTCAACTTATGACGTCGTCATTGATCTATAGTTCTATGTTTTTAAATAAATTACCACAAATTTTCTTTTTTAAATGAATCTAAAGTTTGTTTCCCGAGTTTCCATAATAATTTTGTATAAAAAATTTTCAACAGCATAACCTTCACAGTAAAATGTAGTTCCAAAACTCAATTTAGTCCTGAAGAAGGGTAGCAAGGTGGTCCGAAACACGTGTCAACAACAAACAATATGTGAAGAGGAGTAAATATATTCCTGCTGTTATCCTTAAAGCTATCTGCAGGTCAGCCAGTCCGAAGAGCATTTCTTTTAATTTTGGACACCAGAAAGACATTTTTTATTCATTATATATATATATATATATATATATATATATATATATATATATATATATATATATATATTTATATATATATATATATATATATATATATATATATTTATATATATATATATATATATATATATATATATATATATATATATATATAATTATATAAATATATATAAATATAAATATATATATATTTTTGGGCTCAAGCCATGTCGTCCTGATGGAAGTTCCTATAGGGTAGCTTCCTAGGGTATATTACAACTACGGCGATATTCCCAGAGAATTTACCTTAAGGTACCAGAATTCTAACTCCTGGAGCGAGTATCCCTCGTGAAAGGGATATCGCGACATATCAGAGGACGTATTCTAGACACGTCACATGGCAATCTACAACCTGGACAGAGATTTCGTCTCGTAGGAGGTGATTGACGAGATACGAATTCGGGAAAGAAAAAGGGGAGCCGCTCCCAAGGCTTCCCTATCCCCCGATTCGTATGCGTGCCTGGCGCCAATCCTGGCGCCATCTGTATTCCTTTTTGCGTAGCTTAACAACTCGGTGTTTTTTCCTGTTTTTCTCGCAAATCTTGGATTTATTCGGCTTTTCATGGCTTCTTCGTCTTCGTTGGCCTCTGATAAATTGAGTATAGTGTCTGTTATGTATAAATGTAGGCTCTTGGTAAAATTTTGAGTGATTAATAGGATTAATCTTTGATACAAGAGCCGTAGCCTACCAGAGGTGTCCTGGACACTGTCGCTCGCTAGGTATAAATTAGTTAGTCAGAGCGACATTCCCGGTTGTTTTGCTTTAATAAATTTTAGCTATTTAGCTTTACATAGGATTTCCTTTCGTGCTTAGTATTATTTGGCGAAGTATTCGCCATTCTGGCCTACGCTAGGCCATGTAGCCTAGTCGTTTGGTCCTAGTACTTCATGCATGAATTTGGTTTTTCCGAGTGTAATTGAAATTTTATTGAAGCTTTAGGCTATATTTTATAAATTTTAGACTGTGTGGAATATTTCCAAGATTGTATACGTGTGAGTTTCGGTGAATTAGGTAATCGATTCTCTTGGTGCCTAGGCTAATTGCTTATGGAGCCTTAGTATACTTTATCATACTCCCCGGTTGCTTTCTTTTCTTCGGAGAAGGTATGCAATCCCTTTCCCTCTGTTTAAGCCTTGGGCTTATCCCTAAGTGGTTTTTTCCGAATTTATTTTCGATAAAACTATACTAGGGTGTTACTGTACCTTCCTGTTCCTGTAGTTTTGGTTCAAGAGGGACAGAACAACAGAGTTTTTAGTCTGAGTCTGTGTTGTCTGGCTTGGGGCAGAGTCCCCCTCGCTGACCTAACACATACAAAGGGAGCTTAGCTCCCTTAGGTCACTACCGAAGGTTTCTGTAGTTATGATTCCTTCTTTTGTGATCGACCAGACTAAGTCCTGTTGCTGTTCTCGGGGGAGGATAAGTTCTTCCCTTGGGAGTAGCAACGCCTTCCTTGCTTTGGTGCTCTGGAAGCTGGCAAGTATTGCTGGCCTTTTCCCTTAGATCTCCCTTAGGCTAAGATAAGTTTCTTGGCTGCGGGTGATCTGTCACTAAAGCAAGGTTGGCAGGACCCTCTTGTCCCTTCCCCCTCTATCTCCGTAATGGCCTAGCCATTACTGTACTGTACCTTGCCGGCCGGCAGAGCTGGCCGGCAGGGGTCTTACTGTACTGTACGTCGTTCTACTTCTGGACCTAGTATAGGTTGGGATGTGGAATTGACTCAGCCCATTGCCGGCCGTCAGAGTTGCTGGCTGGCAAGGGTCTTATGTTTTCGAGTGCTGCCCGGACCTCTCTTGGTCCCTCATCCATGCCTGCCGGCAGAGCCGGACGGCATTGGTCAAGGAAGCCTGAATTAGTTTCTCCCCTTCCTTATATGCACTCTTTCGGTTGCCGGGCTTGGAGGTAGTGTACACTCTTATCCCGGCATCCATTCTATTTTCTTCTAGTGCTGTACCTGTCCCGGCTGCCGGCCTATGAGGCCGGCAGCCGGGCAGGTGTAGTTCTCTGGTTCTTTTGCTGCCGGCTGGCATCGGTCTTGTACCTTTGCCGGCCGACTTATGTCAGCCCTTGTCTGCCGGTCACCAACAGTGTGGCCGGCAGCTGGGTACTACTTTGTGTAGTTGCTGGCCGGCAGCCATTGCCGGCCAACACTGGCTGTTACCGGCCGGCAGTAACTGCCGACCGGCACAGGCATTTGAACCAGAGTGCTGCCGCCCTATAGCTGTTAAGTAGTATACTTTAAAGCTAGTTGTGGTGTGTGCCGGCCGGCAAAGGCAGGCCGGCACACATCCCCCTTATACTGTACTAGTATTCTTCTGTATAGCATATACAGTAAGAAGAAAACTATAGTAAAGGTTTTGGTACAGCACTGTATCTTCTAACACTATTGTGTTTTCTTGCACAGCCCTTTGCTGTTGCCCTCAGATAGGAAGCTGAGTTCTTCCCTGTCTATTATCCAGGATTTTAAAATCATTGCTTAGGTGTGAGCTCCACCTGTTTCCTATGGAAACCTTGCATTGGTTACTCTAGAAGAGATAAACCTTTTTGATTTTATCATCTGGAAGGCTGCAGCAATGGGTTGTGAGGGAAACACAAGTGTGTGTCTTTCCTTTATGAATTGTTATGCTATAATATGCATATCCAGTGATACATAGTTCACTTGATACTCATGGAAATTTCTTCTCTTTACAGGAGGACCCTCCGAAGTGCGGAAATGTTTTCTGCAATGTCCGCAGCAAGAACCTCTGCGGACATGAGTGTTGTAGGAGACACGCAGCATGCACTGTCTCCAAGGATGATCTCCAGTATTGGGACCCTCAGGTATGTACTGTATGCACTAACCTGATTACTGAGGCTTTTGATTCCCCTAGAACGGCGGAATCAAGGGATATAGCAAGGGAAAAGCTTCGTACTTGGATAAGGAGCTTAAGAAGAACACCTCTGGCCCTTATCTTCCAAGTGAGAAGATGAGGGCGTATCTTTTTCCCCAGGCATCAGCTGATGCAGTGATTCCCCAGCCTCAAGAGGAGATCCCTCAAGATCAATTCCAGGTGGACGTGGAAGTCGCAGTTGCGATGCAAGACATCCAGTTGGATGACAGGATGTCTGACCTGGACGATCGTTTGGAAGAAGACCTCCTGGCAGAAGGTCAGGATGAAGTTCAAACCCCGGATGTCGTAGAGGATGTGGTCGACGAGGTGTCGGCTACTCCGGTTCAGATGCCGGAGCCTATCCCCTCAACATCGGCTGGTCTCCCAGTAGAACTGGGACAGGCCCTCTCTTCGATTGTTGGAATGATCCAACAAATGCAGAAGGAGAATCAGGAGAAGGCGGCTGCAATGGAACTGCGTATGCAGTCCCTGGCAGAATCACATGGGCCCCGGAAAAGGCTCAATGTGAAAGACCTTCCCATATGCTCAGATGCTAACCCATGGAGGTATGCTGAGCACATGCCGATGACGACTGGAAAGATTGTCATCTCGGATAAGCTGGGTTCAGTTCCCCTAGAGGAGGTAGAATTCTGGCCCAGCAAGGCTTCATATCCGGACTGCTATGTCCGGCTGAGAAAAGAACCAGCTTCAAGGGAGGAGACAGAGCCGAAGGAGGTCATTATTATGGACCACGCTAAGGCTCAAGCCCTACTTTCATCCTCGATGAAAAAGAGAGGCTTCTCTAACTCGAAGGTAGCTTTATTGAGCAAGAAGCTCCCTTCTTTTGTGTCCTCTCCTGATAGAGCCTTCCCCTTTTTACAGAAAGGGTTTGCGCCTGTCCTAAAGGCAGTCAAGGCCGGCAAGCCTTGCCCCTCCCTGGAGGAGTGTAAACCCTTGTCGCTGGCCCTGCCTATGGACCACAAAGACTGGAAGGATGTCCATCTGACATTCTCAGTGGGAAAGTTGGAGGCTGATATTGCCGGACGGCAATTCGGCGAGGACCTCCCCAAGCTGTCCGAATCTCTTTTACGAAGAGAGTTCGAGACAAAAGAAAGACTGGCTGCCTCAATGTCTCATCAGACTACTCTTGAGACGATGGCAAGTGACCCCAAGGTCCATGAAATGTTCATGGTAGTGGCTAAGTCTCACCTAGCCACAGTGACGAAGGACCTTTATGGCTTCGTCAAGGCAAGGAGAGCTTGCAGGGAGTTCGTGTTCACCGGGGCTTCGGTGAGACACGAGCCAAGGAAGTTAATCTCCACCAACATTTGGGGAAAAGACCTTTTCCCTACCGATGTGGTCAAAGAGGTTGTTGATAAGGCCGCCGTGGAGAATAGAAACCTTCTCCAGAAGTGGGGCATGGCTATCAAAAGAAAATCTTCCCCGGATGAGGGTCCTCAACCAAAGAGGAAGAATATGAGGACTAGGCTACCGTCTCGGCCAGCCAAGCCTTATAGACAGCAACAGCAACTGCAATTGCCATTGCCTCCAGTGCCCCAGATGGTGGCACAAACCCCGACTACTTTTCAGTGGGTACCCCAGGCTGTGCCAGGTCAGTCAACCACATTCACCCCAACGTTCGAAGGACAGTCTTCTTCCTTTCGTGCAAAACCTAGAGGAGCAGCCAGAGGCTCGTCTAGGCGCCCCTCAAGGGGAAGGGGATTCAGAGGTGGTCGTGGTCAGCGAGGCAAGACCTCAGGACGGCAGTCCAAGTGAAACGATACCGGTAGGAGGGAGACTGATGAAATTTTGGGATCGCTGGACCTTCGATCCCTGGGCCCAAAGCCTACTCAAGAATGGACTGGGCTGGAGCTGGTACAGCACTCCACCCCCGTGCCTTCGGTTTTTCCAACACTCCACCCCCGTTTTGGAGGAGTACGTTCAAGAACTGTTGGAGAAAAAGGTGACCCGAAAGGTGAAGTCCATCAAATTTCAAGGGAGGCTGTTTTGTGTTCCCAAGAAAGACTCGGAAAAGCTCAGAGTCATTCTGGACTTGTCGCCACTCAACAAGTTCATAGTGAATTGCAAATTCAAGATGCTAACACTGCAACACATAAGGACCTTACTGCCCAAGAGGGCATACTCAGTCTCTATAGACTTGTCAGACGCCTATTGGCACATTCCAATCAGCCGTCGACTCTCCCCCTACCTAGGGTTCAGGCTACAACGGAGACTGTACGCCTTCAGAGCCATGCCATTCGGGCTAAACATAGCCCCAAGGATTTTCACGAAGCTTGCGAGCGCAGCTCTCAAACAATTACGCCTAAAGGGAATTCAGGTAGTAGCCTACCTGGACGACTGGCTGGTGTGGGCAGCATCCGAGACCGAATGCTTGCAAGTTTCCAGTCAGGTGATCCAGTTCCTAGAGTACCTAGGCTTCAAGATCAACAGAAAAAAGTCTCGACTTTCTCCATCCCAAAAGTTCCAGTGGCTGGGAATCCACTGGGACCTTTTGTCACACAGTTTCTCCATCCCGACGAAGAAAAGGAAGGAGATAGCGGGCTCTGTCAAGAGACTTCTAGATTCCGAAAGGATATCAAGACGCGAACAGGAGAGTGTACTAGGCTCTCTCCAGTTTGCTTCAGTGACAGACCCAGTGTTAAGAGCACAGCTAAAGGATGCAACCGGAGTTTGGAGAAGGTATGCATCAAACGCGCGTAGAGACCTGAGAAGACCAGTGCCGCCTCGGCTACGTACTCTTCTCAGACCTTGGTCCCAAGCCAGACATCTAAAGAAGTCGGTTCTTCTTCAGCCACCTCCCCCGTCGATGACGATTCACTCTGACGCCTCAAAGGAGGGATGGGGAGGTCACTCTCATCGGAAAAAAGTCCAGGGGACTTGGTCCAAGCTATTCAGGACCTTTCATATAAACTTTCTAGAAGCTATGGCAGTGCTCCTTACCTTAAAGAAAGTCTCCCCGCGTCACTCGATCCACATAAGGTTGGTGATGGACAGCGAGGTGGTTGTGAGATGCTTGAATCGACAAGGGTCGAGGTCACCACCTCTCAACCAAGTGATGTTAGCCATTTTCCGATTGGCGGAAAAGAAGAAGTGGTACCTGTCGGCAGTTCACCTTCAAGGAGTCCGCAATGTGACAGCGGACGCTCTATCCAGGTTCACACCGATAGAGTCGGAATGATCCTTAGACGCAGGATCATTCTCCTTCATTCTGAATCAAGTCCCAGAACTGCAAATAGACCTCTTTGCGACGAAAGACAACAAGAAGTTGCCCCTGTACGTGTCCCCGTACGAGGACCCCTTAGCGGAAGCAGTGAACGCAATGTCCCTCGACTGGAACAGATGGTCCAGGATTTATCTGTTCCCTCCTCACAACCTTCTGTTGAGGGTCCTCAACAAACTGAGATCCTTCAAGGGGGTAGCGGCAATAGTGGCCCACAAGTGGCCGAACAGTATGTGGTTCCCCTTGGCGTTGGAACTACAGATGAAGATCGTGCCGCTACCACATCCAGTTCTGACCCAGCGAGTCCAGAAGTCGACTGTCTGCGCTTCATTACAGAAAACCCGGACCCTGCAGCTCATGATTTTCTCGCCCTTGCGGTGAGAAAGCGTTTCGGGATTTCGAAAGCCAGCATAGACTTCCTAGAGGAATATAAGTGCAAATCAACTAGAAGGCAATATGAGTCATCTTGGAGAAAGTGGGTGGCCTTTGTAAAGGCAAAGAATCCGCAGGAGATCTCAACAGACTTCTGCTTATCTTTCTTCATCCACCTCCATAGCCAAGGGTTGGCAGCTAACACGATTTCAGTGTGTAAATCTGCTTTGATGAGACCCATTTTATTTGCCTTCCAGATCGACCTAGGTAACGAGATCTTTAATAAATTTCCGAAAGCCTGCGCTAGGCTCAGACCTTCAGCACCTCCAAAGCCCATCTCATGGTCTTTAGACAAAGTTCTTCATTTCGCCTCCCTGTTGAGCAATGAAGAATGTGCGTTAAAGGATTTGACGCAAAAAGTTATTTTCCTATTTGCACTCGCGTCCGGGGCCAGGGTTAGTGGGATCGTAGCCCTCTCGAGAGAGGCAGGTCGTGTTCAGTTCCTGGATGGGGGGGATCTGAACCTGTTTCCGGATCCTACGTTTCTCGCCAAGAATGAGTTACCCACCAACAGGTGGGGTCCCTGGAGAATCTGCCCTCTGAAAGAAGATGCATCTCTATGTCCAGCAGAATGCCTAAAGGTCTATCTTCGTAGAACTTCAGACTTCAAGGGTGGTCAACTATTCAGGGGAGAAACATCAGGCTCAAATTTATCTCTGAATCAACTCAGAGCGAAAATCCCATATTTTATTCGCAGAGCGGATCCTGACAGTACACCCGCAGGTCACGATCCGAGGAAAGTTGCCTCATCCCTAAATTTCTCTAATTGTATGGATTTTGAACATCTCCGTTCATACACGGGCTGGAAGTCTTCCAGGGTGTTCTTTCGCCACTATGCGAAGCAAGTAGAGGAACTTAAGAGATCTGTGGTAGCAGTGGGTCGTGTAGTTAACCCTACTGTTTAACTCTGCGAGGAACAGTGGTCTTAATTGGGACGATTAAGTCCAGGGTGAGTGTGTAGGTACATACTGTACTACAAACTAAATGAGGGCACCAAGTGCCCATATAGACTGTTCCTTCTTTCAAAGGTGAACCTAGCATAAGTTCAGACATGTGTGCCGAGCGTTTCTAACGCTAATGTGATTGATTTGTAATACAGACTTTTATGACTTGATACCTTGGTATCTTATTAAAGTGGTGTTTAATGGTTTTTCTTTCAGATAAACAAGTTCTGTTTACTATCATACTTATGCTTAAAGTTTTGGGTTACCCTCTTTTTTATATATATATAATTGTTGTTAACCTGTCTGTTTATTATCTGTCAATAAACTTGTTCTTGAGAACCTTGCGTCTCTTTCACCTGTGTCAATTTATTGGTATAATTGAGCATTTTGATTCTATGTATCTTATCTGGGATAATTCTGATAGAATTGTTCTGTTATGCAAGCTATGTTGCATTGGTTTATGTAGTCCCCTAATGGGAGGACTCCGTCCCTTAAAGGGACGAGGGCGGTTTTATTAGTTTCTTCCTATGCGGATATAAACCTTTGTCCAATACAAGTATTGTGCGGATTACTGGTCAATATATAGTGACGCAGTGGTTCTATACAAACTATGCTTTACTTAATATAGGGCGAGACCACTATATTAGCTTGCTGGTATTCATACATAGATATATGTACTCTTCGAGACTTTCCAGAGTCTAGTAGGACTCTTCCCTGTAGGGGGCAGGAAGCTCTAACATAGTTTATAGTTAGTTGAAAAGATGTATAACGGTAACATCTTAGGTCTCTAGGTCTAGTCGACCGGGAAAAAATTACCTCCGGGGAGTACGGCACGTTCTGAGAATCCACAGATACAGTAATGCTCTGGTACACTTCCATCAGGACGACATGGCTTGAGCCCAAAAAATGGATTTTGAGCGAAGCGAAAAATCTATTTTTGGGTGAGATGGCCATGTCGTCCTGATGGACCCGCCCTTGCCTTTCTAAGAAAGGGCTGTAGGACCCCTCCCTACATACAGTATCTGTAGCACCTCGTGTACGCTACAAGGAATACAGATGGCGCCAGGATTGGCACCAGGCACGCATACGAATCGGGGGATAGGGAAGCCTTGGGAGCGGCTCCCCTTTTTCTTTCCCGCATTCGTATCTCGTCAATCACCTCCTACGAGACGAAATCTCTGTCCAGGTTGTAGATTGCCATGTGACGTGTCTAGAATACGTCCTCTGATATGTCGCGATATCCCTTTCACGAGGGATACTCGCTCCAGGAGTTAGAATTCTGGTACCTTAAGGTAAATTCTCTGGGAATATCGCCGTAGTTGTAATATACCCTAGGAAGCTACCCTATAGGAACTTCCATCAGGACGACATGGCCATCTCACCCAAAAATAGATTTTTCGCTTCGCTCAAAATCCGTTATATATATATATATATATATATATATATATATATATATATATATATATATATATATATGTATATATATATATATATTTATATATATATATATGTATATATATATATATATATATATATATATATTATATATATATTATATATATATATATATATATATATATATTATATATATATATATATATATATATATATATATATATATATATATACAATATATATATATATATATATATATATATATATATATATATATATATATATATATATATATATATATATCTATTAACAGAATAGAAGGGGTAAAAATTTGACATCGTTTAAATGCTATATCATATTTTAACGTATATCTGTACAAGAGCTCCTAACCGGTCTTGCGTAAAATTGAATACATTGAAACATTATATTGCTTAAACGATGACGCAGATACTCATAGAAACTTTGCTTTTTTCAAAAAAAAAAGAAATTGTTTTTCTCTCTCAATAATTCAAGGTTACCACATATCCCTATCTTATTATATTACCTTAATTTATGTTATTTACCAATGAAAGTGTGAAAAAGTTAAGCAATCAATTCACCATCATTAAATAAAATATGAAAAGGTAAGCAATTCCATTTGTAAGAATATCATTAAATAGAAAGACAGGGAAAATTTTTTTCACTGGGTAAAATGATAAACAAAAAATTACCTATTTTGTAATATTCTATTTCTGAATAAATAGAGATTTTGTCCATCTAATTAAGAATACATAATCAAATCAACAATTATCGAGTAATTAATACTACATTTTACGAGAAGCAAACCTAAAAAGAAATTAAATTATAAGCAGTATATAGATTCACAGACTTCTCATTGTACATTCAGATACGAAGGAAATGGGACGTTGATGAAGCTATAAACTCGTGTGGTAAAAAAAGAAAAAAAATAGTTTTTAAGGGGTTTTTGAATGACTAATACACAAAGATTATAATGCAATGCTATGAACCATCAAACAGAAAATTAGGAATTTCGTAAAAGGAGGGAGAGTATGAGGAAATGTGAGCAGGAGTAAACCGAATTGAACCCAGGAAGATTATTGTATACTGGAAAGTGGATGAAAAAAAATGAGTGTTTGGTAAATGAATATGAAAAGAATTACTGAATAATGAGATAACAGGTAAATCATTATATGCAAAGTCAGAATAAGAGAATATTGCATTAAAAAATGAAAGAGGCTAAAGTTGGGATATGGGAAACACAGCTGAACGCACTCTCCTTACAGTGTTGAGAGGAATATGTGAGTGTTATTGAAATAGGAAACACAACTGATACAGCGAAAAAATTGGGATGCATAGATTTGGCAGGAAAGATTAGCGTTAGGAGAAACGTGGATTAGGGTATTTTAAGAGGATTTGGTACTATAAAAAGAATGGACGCACTAGGTCAAATATATATATATATATATATATATATATATATATATATATATATATATATATATATATATATATATATATATATATATATATATAGTACTAGAAGGTAAGACTAGTGGGAAGTCTATAGGGAGTGGATATATGGTATGAGATTTATGAATCACACATTTTACTTATTTGTATGTGTGTGGGTGCATGAAGGGGATTTTTTGGGGGGAAATTTCATTGCACTCCCTGTGCATTCAGTAGTTAAAGAATGGATTCTACAGCAAATTCTGTATTTTATCATTTACAACGTAATAACAGAATTTCCGTGTGGGTCGTCAAGTTTACTCCTATTTTTACTTTATCATGGTAATTTCAACTTTATTGGCATTTTTCGGTTATTAGTGTAAGTACAATTTTCAAAACGTAATTTCATATAGAAAGAGAATGTGGGGAATCTTGACTTCTCCAAGAACTTTTTTTCCGTAATTATAAAATTATATTCGCGCTAACACGTCAAGAAAATTTAGAAAAAGCCGTAAAGAAAGCATCACCAAGACTTTATCACTGAAGATAAGCAAAGATTTTACGAGCGAAGTTGGGCCGTCTCAATGTCACTTTATCACCAAATGGATCTCTAAAGAACGAAAAAAGAAGGTAATTTTGAGGGATTGCCTCCTTCTTCATGAATATAAGGTGCCAGAATTTTCCCTTTTTTCCAAAACAGTGAATTCTCATTACTTTGATTCTTATCATGTCTTGGTAAGGGTAACACTAATCTTCGAAAAGGTTCATGGTGAATGACAAAAGGCAAGAATTTCATTACATTTCAGCAATCTATTTTTACACGCCTCAGCTATCTTTTTTGTTTATAAGAATACCTAATTTGAAATAATGTGAGTAACAAACTATTCTAAGAAACCAAAAGAACTTGTGGATGAAGAAATCTTTATAAAAATATTGAAGGAAGTGATAGGCAAGAAAGGCAACATGAAAATTATGATATTTATTCTTAAATAGATAACTATATAGCGGAAAGTAGAACTATTAATGGAACCATACGTTTTTTTCAGTAGTCAGATATTTAAAGCTGCTTTGACAAACAACACAATCTATCTTGCGTCTATCCTAAGGGTTATAATGAACGGCAACTTGTTTTAGCGTCTTTACAGAGAGGTAATAAGCCGAACCTACTAGTAATTGCCTACATAATCCTTAACTGCCTTAGATTTAGGAATTTCTTTTTCCTTTATTAAAATTGGTCCAAAACCAGAATTTTTTAGAATCATAAAACTATGAGGTGAAATATAGTATATATCTGATTCGTCTTCATCTGGTACTCATGGGGATTCCCCATATTCACATAAGTGTATAGTGTGAATATCAACCTTATGTATATATATATATATATATATATATATATATATATATATATATATATATATATATATATATATATACATATATATATATATATGTATATATATATATATATATATATATATATATATATATATACATACATATACATATACATATATATATATATATATATATATATATATATATATATATGTGTGTATATATATACCTACATATATGTATATATATATATATATATATATATATATATATATATATATATATATATATACAGTATATATATATATATATATATATATATATATATATATATATATATATATATATATATATAGTATATATATATATATATATATATATATATATATATATATATATATATATATATATGTGTTTGTGTGTGTTTGTGTACATATGTGCGTCTTCTATTATGACTAAATCATCAGTAACTTCTCAAACATGAAATGAATAACCTTCTTGGGATCCTGGCTTATGCCTTTTTAAGATCCATAATGCACACGTAAACTTTCCTGTTTCCTTCTAAATATTTCTCTTGGAATTGTCTTGCTATTAAGATCTAGGAGCACAGCGAATGCATTGTTATCAATCAAGACTCACTACTATAATTCTAAACTACTTGTACATACAATAGTTAAAGAGACAATATCAATGCAAAACTCTGGAAGCTGAAGAGCCACTGTCCTCAACCTACATGCAATTATACATTGAGTATTATTAGGGTTTAACTTCAAGCCCTATAATTTACCCAGGCGCTAGTTTTACCTAGCTCTCTATGGAAAGAATAAGCAATCATAGTTATACATCCATGAGATGAAATTATTGTAAAGAGAGTAGCATCATCTGCATATGCAACAAGCTTGTTTTCTAGGGTAAACCACATATGCGAATATGGTATGAAACGTATTGGAACGAGAGCATTACCCTTAGGAATACTATATATTACATTTCTGTATAAACAACTAATCTCTGCAATTTATTGCTTAGGAATTAAATAAAGTGCTTAAAAAAACCCACATCTTCCAATTTTTTTGTTTGCAAAAAATTTTCTCATAATTAACAAGGTCAAGGGCAGCACTAAAATCGAGTCCAATATGAGCTTACAGAACGGAATTAAAAGATTTCTCTAAGGAAGTTTAGATTGTAAGGGCACCACATATGTTAAGGCCTTTGTAAAACCCAAAATACATTAAGAAACGAAATTATTACCTTAAACATCCGTATTAAAACGATTTGATAAAAATATGTTGATTGAAATTACACAATGTGGGAGTTATAGAAACTGGGTACCAATTAGCAGGGGTAGATCTACCTCAAACATAACTACTCAATGGAGTAAAATTACCAATTCTCTAAGTGTGAAAAAAACCTCTTTCTGCTAACTTTCGAAAAATAGCAGACAACTCAAGAGCTAAGCAATCAGTTGTCTTTACCCGCCTCCCCCCCCAAAAAAATGGAAAGATAATAGTTGGATCTATATCTCTATATGCATCGAGATCGAGAACGGATTCCTTGGTAGTTGAATCATGAACTCTCTAAACATCACTGATCATCCTTAGCTCACAAAAAGGCCGAGGTTGCAGACACTTAAGAAACTAATGAGTTTCAGCAGGACTTGAACCCTAGTCCGGCTATCACCAGAAAAGGACATTTCCAATAGGCCACTACTACCCAATAACACTATTTAGATAAAAATATAGATAAATGTATTATAATTGTGTGCATTGGAAAACTATGGAACACATTCTGAAAGAGCCTAAGTTTAAAGACCATCGATTACATGACCATCACCGTGGGTGATATCACACGAGCGCATGGAATTCAGAATACTTCAGTCAATAATCAATATTGTTTAATATAACTGATAGCAGTGAATTCCCTCCTTCTTAGAAAACTAGAAATCATGAATACTGAAAATAAATGTCTCATATCTAATTTTGTTTTCGATTGACTATTTTAATTGAATTTCCGTTGCATCACAAAATTAATTTACCGAAACGAAAGATTGGATTATTAAAATCTTTCCCCCTAATGTTTTTTTAATTTGTTCAATTAGTTCACGTCTCATAACGTTAACTTTTCGAAAGGAAAACATATGATTATGAAAAAAGCTTGTTTTATTTTAATTTTTATAATTATCTAAATAATTTCTATTGAGTTTTTGCTAATTATTTTTCCATTATTACGTTTCAAAAAATATTGTACTCTCTTCCACCTCTGTTGTTTTTAATGCAGTTTCTATCAACAAAGGGACTCCTAGGAGGGGACTTAAGTTAATTAAGTCTGGATCAAATACTGCTGTTTTTATTCTACTCTAATTAGATATCAGACGTTTGATCTCCTCTTTAGATTGTTATATTAGTGTGTAGGTAACAAAGGTCGTTAGAGTCCCCTTAGTGAATTACGTGTTGAAATTTTCTTCAATAATGAATCAGACAAAATGAAGGAGCAAGGAATTAAAGTATGTGTTCTTTAATAATAATAATAATAATAATAATAATAATAATAATAATAATAATAATAATAATAATAATAATAATAATAATAATAATGATAATAATAATGATAATAATAATAATAATAATTTTCTTTATTAAAATTGTTAAATCAAAGTTGAGCAGCCCTATGGAAACTTTTCTCACAGTTACATTAAATCATCATAAGATATTTGTCGAAATCGTATTACATATAGTTTGAGATTTAATATCAAGAAAGATATAGAAGAAATGCAGTTAAAACCCCTTTTGTCTTCCTGCTGACTACCCAATCACAATAAGATAATTTTAGATGTGACCTACTTCAAACAAATAATTTTTTTTTAGGTATGGTAAACCTGTAGGGTTACCTAGTACATGCTCTAGATATTCCACAATGGAGAAGTGAAAGTTACACCCGTGCTGGAATGATGCTCTAGGAAGTGATATATCCTGGTTTCCATGAGGAAAGTAAGCTAACAGTAAATTAGAAGGATATTACGTCACTCATGGGGATGGATGGCTTTAGGCCGACGAGTATAGTAATTGATGACTGGGAAAAGGTAATGGCATCATTGCGCTGATGGTAGGGGATCAATCACAACAATGTGAATGTGGGTAAAATGAAATCTGGATTTATGAAAAGTTACTTAACCCGAATCACTGTGTCAATGCATTTTTTAAGCGTGACATAAAATACTGGCATGGACCTGACCCTTGGCATCTTTAGTAATATTATGCCATGTGAACTTTGACTTTACAACTTTTAAGAGGTATGAAAAGCTCTGGAACAATAGAAAAACCTATCAGTGTATGGAAACAGTTAACTATAGATGTGGCCTACCTTGGGAGTTGGACTCATCATGTTCCCAATAAAGAAATATGCTGGATGTCTAACAGATTTGGTATTGGGGGTCCTTTCATTGTGTTTCATAGATATAATCATCATTTAATCCCAGGTCTACGTTAATCAGCCAGCTTAGGGAAAGGGCATGGTACATTTGTATTCAGAAAAGGCAAAGATGTCAACGCTGATGGGAGTACCAGGTTTAGAAATGAAGTGGTAAGGTACAAACAAGGGGCAAAGAATGAAGAAGGTACCCTCTGAGAAGTGACCGAAGTGACATATACTCAAATACAAAACTAGTAGTAGTTCGCAGTCGAAAATAGAATAATTAAATTCCATTGGGAAAGTTTTCTGCAGAAGAAGGCCAATGAGTATTTAATCTATTTGACGGCTCTTCTTGCATCTGTATATAAATATCATCATCAGCTGTTGCTAGTACGCTGTTAGACACAGGAATTACACAAGTCTTTCCTCATGCATCTGATTATGGTCCTTTTATGCCGTGGATACCTGCAAAATTTTTTAGCTTGTCAATCCATCGTATTTTCTTCCCTTCCATGCTTCATTTGCTATTACTAAGTACCCATTCTGTTATTCTTCTTATCCATCGTATATCTGTTATTCTCATGTGTCCCGACCATGTTTCTTTCTTTATAATTTTTTTTCATAATTCTTCAAGATGTAACTAACTTATGTTCTCAGGGATTTATAAGGCTCCAAGTATCTGATTCATAAGTTAATACCTTCGCCGAAGTAGAAGAAATGGGCCTTTGCCAAAAGGCCTCCAGCCCCTGGTCATCACCTTTACACATTCTTATGGGGAATGCAGGCGTTTGAAAATGCAGACAGAACCAAATCACTATCCGCTGGTGTGACATCCTATTGCATAAAGCGAAGGTTTTCTCCTCACTAGACCTCCTGAAGGGATATTATTCGATGCTCATGACCCCAGAAGACACATCCCTCGAGACCGACAACACAGCTCCCCTCGGTAAATGCAACTTCAATACTCCTGTTTTGGCTTTTGTAAAGCCTGGGCCACTTTTTAACGCCTTATGGATAACATCTTAGGGGACCTCCCCTTCTAAGTATATTACATGGACGCCATACTCGTATTGTCTTCCCCCAAAGAGGAACAACCCTGTCACCTATGCATCATGCCCGACCACCTACAACAGAATGGCCTAGTAGTTCGGTATGACAAGTGTACCCTTGGTGCCAATGAAGTATTGATCCTAGGGAATCACATCATTCCGGAAAGAGTCCTCCCCTCTCCCTGAGAAGGTAACACCCGTTCAGAGCTTCCCCATGCCCTCAACCGTCAAAGTACTGCAAGAATTCTTGTGCATGGTCTACTACTATCACTGTTTTCTGCCAGCCATTAGCACCACTCTTGCCCACATCTTTGCTTCCCTAAAGGCAAGCCAAAAGATCTTAAGTGGGGTCCCCTTGAAAAAGTGGCCGTATGGAGCACAAAGAACGACTTATCAATTTTCCCATGCCACATGCATCTATCTTTCACTCCAACAATATCATTGATGTAGCAAATAGTGCAATTCTCTTGAAGGTGGTCAACAGCTTCCCCTCCAGTGGCTTCCTTCAGTAGAAAACTATCTAAAACAGAAGGAATCTACTCTAACTTTGACTGCAAATTGTTGGTGATGGACTTGTCTTTCCTGCACTCTAGCTACTTTCTGGAAAAAGAAATATGTCTGAAGTTGGTCACATCTAAAATCATTTTATTGTGTATGGGTAGTCAGCAGAAAGACAAAAGGGGTTGTAATTACATTAATTTTATTTCTTTCTCAAAATTGAATCTCGACCTATATCTAATAGGATTTCGACAAACTGCTGAAAATGTTTTAATGTGAATGTCAGAAATGTTTCCATTGGGTTGCTCAACTTTAATTCACAAAGATCACATACCTCTGCTGTACGCTTTCACTTGACAGTCTGACGCCTCGTCCGATCATTGATGCCAACATATCTCTGCTGTGGCTGCATATAATTGCACCCTTCAACATGTCCCTGGGAAAAGGAATCCCTTTGCCGATGCTTTATTATTAAACAAATTGTCCACAATTCACCTGGGATTAGATGACAATGCCTTGGCGGAAACCCAACAAAAAGATCCAGAGTACCAAACATGTAGACATCTTACACATCCCACCATTGGGAAGATGGCCTCCTAGACGACTCCAACACCTTCCACCCCTGTTTTGTTACTACTGGTAGACCAAGATCATGGATACAAGCTCCCATGCACTAACAGGTGTTTGATGTTATTCATTGTCTTTCACATCCCTTGCTCCAATCCACTGCAAAGCTATTGAAGACGAAATTCATTTGGTATAGCATTACTAAAAATGCTAAGCATCATGTCCGTGTATGTATTTCATGCCAAACCTTAAAAGTATATTGACACATTAATTCAGGAGTGGGTATGCTTCCTCAAACTCCGTGTCATTTTGCCCACATGTCAATGCAGTAGTTTCCCTACCCATATCACACGGAAATCATTACCTGCTTACTGTCATTTACCGCTCCACTCGTTGGTCTGAAGCTATTTCCAAGGAAGCACCAACATCTGCATCATGCACATTTGGCTTACTCTCTGGTTGGATAGCGAGATTCGGTATAACTGGGCATATTACTTCAGACAGGGAGACTCCTTTTACCTCTTAATTGTGGACATCATCACAAATCTCCTGGGCATCAACCTACATCAGAAAACGTCTTCATCACCCCCTCAAAGCAGCTTTGATGCCCCACTGCAATGACATTCAACTAGTTTATTCAACTTCCCTGGGTCTCCTGGAACTAAGAACCGCTCTTAAAGATGTCCTGGATGTTTTGGCAGGTGGACTGTGTATGGCAACGTGTCTATCCTGCCGATTTTTTTTTCCAGTCGACAGCCTTCTCCGATAATCTCCAACACTAAAGTCATGTTGCGGGAAAATTTACTCCTTATCACCAGACTTTCAAGCCCCAGCTAAGCAACACATAGTGAGAGATCTGCCCTCAGAAATTTACGTTTTCCTGTGCAATGACACTTGGAAGCCACTGCTAATGCTCCCGTACACAGACCCTTTCCTCATGATCTGTTTTACACCAAAGCCTTTCTTCATTAGCAATCGCTGCAAAGAAATCTGGGTCTCCATTAATTGTGTAAATCTTTCATATCTCCTGCCAGATGACCTGCATACAATGGGCCTTTCAAGAGCAGGGCACCCTATTTCATATATATCATATATATGTCATTATTAGGGGTATCCATGTTTCCTCCACGATTCTTCCCAGTAATGGTTCTGTTTTTTAAACTTATCACTCACTCTTCCCTGCACTGTTAACTAATCAACCTGTATAAGCCTGATAGGTCATCTGAATTCTGTTTGACATTTTTTTGACGTTCTTGCTCGCAAGTCCTGGTATCTAAGCACACTATGAATGTTTAATAAAGTTTAGGTGCATTCACCTCGCCCATCAGGTATTACCTATCAGGAGCTCGCTTAAATGATCCCGTATCCCACTGAGAACATATGTACATTAACATATTAGGAATTTACTTGTTCAAATTCCAGAACACATATGTTTCTAGATAAGAAGTTTTTTTTTTTTCTGGAGCATTGCATATATTGATAAAGAAATCTGTAAAATACAAATAAACTTAGGACAGAACTATGAATAAATAGAGCTACTTTATCAATGGATTGAGATATTCTAAGTTGAGGAGAGGTTAGAACACATAATGTGGGATAACAAGATACCGAGAAGGGTTGAAATGCTTTAAGATTTAGTCTTATACGTGCATAATTAAAATTGCAAGGGTTGAAGACTGTTGCATAATCAAGTAGTTGGATGAAAAAAGATAGTGTTTTTACTAAGGGATTAAAAAAGGAAGATTGGATTCTTATACTGTAAATGGAGTTTGTGGAGTGAACTAAGACTAAAAATGTAAAATACATATGGATCCTAAATGAAAAAATACATATGTATATATATATATATATATATATATATATATATATATATATATATATGTATATATATATTTATATATATATATATATATATATATATATATATATATATATATATATATATATATATGTATGTATATGTACATATATATATATATATATATATATATATATATATATATATATATATATATATATATATATAATATATATATATATATATATATATATATATATATATATATATATATATATATATATATATATATATATATATATATAAAGTACGAGGAAAATACTTTTGTTCAGATTCTGTGTTATTACTGAATGGAGGGAAAATGGAGGCGGAATTAGACAAAATGTTAGTTATCTTTCAAGATACAGACGTAGATGAAGTCACAGAGCCAAACGTGAGTTTTTGTAGGATAAGGATAGTAAGGTAAGGGAATAAAACCACGTAATAAAGTTAGACTGTTGGTGAAAGAAAACTGAAATATATTAAATAAGTGCAGAATTAAATACATGAACAGATAGCTGTATATTTATGTTTGAATATTCATATGAAGTGTATCTTGGGTGAAAGGTGAAGAGATATGCAAAAACCTAGTGGAAAGACACTCTAATGTTTTGCAGAAAAAAACTCTTCAGAGATTTAACTGCAAAAAAGAAATGTTTATCACCAGTGGAAGACATTATATGAAATTACTTGAGAACCCTGATTATGTGATTGTTTAAAAGATAAATTTAAAATTTCTTAGACTTGAAAAAAAATATTTGAGGTGGAAGATGTACTCTGCATTAAATACAATGATAAGACAAGAAACAAATAGAAACAAATATAACAACTTTGTATGAGTAAATAAGCCCTGAATGAGTTACGGAGTGGATTATGTTTTAATAAGATATGATTCTCTTGAGAGAAATTATTGATTTTTACAGAGTATGATGGAAGAGTTCTGATTGTGTTGTAAGAAGTTAGGTGATGGACTATGCGCATGAGGAGAAAAGGATTAGAGAAGGATTTGTGATAGAAAAAAAAAATATTCGCTAGTATTTGCGGTAATGTGATGCATATCTAAACATTTTCTATGACAGTTTATGAAGTAAATTGTTCTATCATATAGTACAGAGGACACGAAAGCATGTACAACAAGAAAATGAATGTCACTGTCTATAAGTTGGAGTTGATTTCGATGTTCTTAAGATAAGCCTTCTGCTTTCGTGAGTACAAATAGCTCTGAATAATGTGCAAGATTCCTGAACAAAGGTATTATCTTAAACTTAACGGTTGATAATGAATGAAGCATAGTAGCTATTATATCTTAAGTGTATCACCCTTTAAAAGTGAAACGAACAAATGCTAGAATAATCGTAAATTATCATGGACTCAAGGAAATGAACGGTAGAGGAAAATTACAGTCACACGCAGCAGAGAAAAGTAGGATTCAGTTCAGTCATTACCATGAAAGATAGAGAAACATTATTCTGTTGTTTCCGTCCCAGTTTGATGTGCGAGAACCAAGACTGTGATTTAGTTACAGAGATTAATGTTTTCTGGAGAGCTTTTGGTGTTCAGTGTTCCACTACGTCCGTTGCAGGGTAGGTAGATTAGTATTAGTGTTTGCCAGGATAAACAACAGAGAGTCGCAGAGACCAGTATGAATAGAAAGAGACTCACTTTGACAATGAAATAGAGCTAAATTTATATCGTTTTCAAGACTTTGATAGAAATATGACATTCAAAAGTTGATGAAATGGGTAAGGGATGTAACCATTTTTGTCGCCATTGTTGTTGTAATAACTGCTGTTGTTGTAGTTATTGGTATAATTGTTGATGTAACAATTGAGGAAAAAATCCTATTAAAAAGATATTTATCAGAATACCTTCTATTAAACAAATAAAAAATATTGGAGAGAATATTAGCCGAATAGAATTGAGAAAGCTAGATAGTGATTTTGAAGCTTTATATAAACTTGTGCGATAGGTTATTAGCAATACTACAGAGAAGATCATTACTGAATTCAATATTAGAAATGATAAAAATCCATGGTATTGGCTGGTTTAATAGCCTGGCTAATTTCAATGCAAATGATATGCGTGAAGAGTTGTAAGTTATATTCTCTTGCGGGAAGTCATAATAGACTAAATAACGTTTCTTGTTGAAATAGATAGGTGGAGATAGCCAGACAAAATATATCTGACTGATGAAATAAATATTTTGAAAAAGTATATTAGCTTCACTTCGAGCAAAATTTGCTGAAAATAATTTTAGTAGTTTTACAGTACCACGTGATTTTTATCATGATTTGGTAAATATGAAACCTCACGATATACCCCACGAGCAAATGATGGCCGTATTAGTTTCTCTACGCCAGAACTAATTAACACTAATCAAAACTAAAATCAGAATCGTTATATAATTATTTGATTTGATTGGAATATTGCTTAAGATAAAAATAAAGAGCCAATTTCATATTTTGTTACAATAGGGGACTATGTAATCACCCAAAATTCCACTGGTTTCATCTCTTCGGTGAAACATCTTTATCTTGATAAGAAAACAT
The DNA here is from genome assembly GCF_036898095.1 of Palaemon carinicauda. Classification (NCBI taxonomy): domain Eukaryota; kingdom Metazoa; phylum Arthropoda; class Malacostraca; order Decapoda; family Palaemonidae; genus Palaemon; species Palaemon carinicauda. The sequence continues at coordinate 53,746,121 of NC_090725.1, read as the reverse complement.
TAAATTATCAAATATATGGAGTGAAAACGGGAGAGCCAATTTTGTAATAAATCTATTACAACCACATTAAACTGATTGGATGGTCAAATATATTAAGATATATTAACAAAAATCAAGATGACTCGTAAAATATTGGGGAAAAACAATAAGAGAGTAAGCAACAGCAAAGAGCTGTAAAGTGAAGGAAGGGGAATAATTAAGCATATTCTGCAGCAAAATAATAAAGAAGCAGATTTCTAAAGGTTACTTATGCGGAGTCAAATTTTTAGTGAAAAACACTAAGCACGATGGATACTCTCAATGATGGGAAAAGATAAACGTAATCCTGTCAAGACCAAATGTGTAAATATAGCTTAAAACAATGCAATACTTTCCCTCGTCGGTGTTTACATCGTGCAAAGGATTAATATTTTGATGACTTATTAAACTATATTCATAACTTCCTACTTTATCTCCGATCATACTTTTTTTTCCTTTTACTGTCCTGGCTTTTTCAACCTTTTACCTTATCTTATAACTTTTTTATTTTTTTTATTTTTTTTTTTTCGTGTGCCAGTACCGCACGATTACATTACCTAATTAAAATATTCAAGATAAATAGATTAACAAAATAAAAATATTATTAGTGAACCTCTAGAGATAAGTGGGCTTTATTATAAATTTGTCCTACAACGTGGCTTCAAGGCCAAGATCTAAATAGTGTCACCCAAATTACGTGAAAACTTATGAACTTGCTTGTTGTAAATGCAATATTGTGGAAACAAAATAATAAGTTCCTTCAGATATGCATTATCGTTTAGTAAAATTCGGTTAAAGTTAAAAAGAATAAGTTCAGCTCACTTGTATAAAGCAGAATTATGTTTAAACTTATGAAATGCTTTATTAAACTTTATGGAGAAATTATGAGATAAACTTCTTGAGGTACTTCGTAGTGCCATATTTTGAATATTGTTTTCATATTTGGTCTTCAGCCTCGAACTCTCGTCTTGTTTGAAGAAAAGGGTTTGGGGGGGGGGGGGTGGGGGGGCTTTTACATTTCTTATCCGTGATATGAATATGATAAACATTCAACATCTGAATATTTTACCTCTTTCGCCGTGTATGACACTTTACGTCTAGATAATTATAGGTATTTTCTCTTTCTGATTTTTTATGCATTTGAAACTTGCCAAACTATTCATCAATGGAAAGGATATTTTGACACGTTTCCAATTAATAGTACTTTGAATTTTAAGCATTAAGCTATATTTCTTATTAAAGAAAGTTAAAGAAGTCCTGAAATAGGATCTGGCGCTTGAGGGATGAATATTTTGTATGGGGATGGGATCTCGGCCGCCGTAATTCAATCAGCTGACTGTTCATGTTCTATAAACATTTCTATAACTGTGACCTATACCAATCACTATGGGATGCAGTTAATTCTAATTATATTGCTCTTAATTTTATAAGGTTAAATACACTTATTCACACACATTGGATTTTTGTTGTTGTTATTTATTACAGCATTGTTACAGGGTAAACTGCTAAGTGAAGAATGAAATATGATATATGAATAATAGCAAAAACTATTAAGATATGAAGCAAAATAAAAAAGGTAAAATAGTTCCTGTTATTCAGCCCGAAATTAAACATTAGCGACAAGTCTGAACATTTGAAGTTCCATTGATTTTAGTAGCTTTGAAGGGTATGGTAATTTTGCGGGTCTGTAATTGTATTATTGTATTTTTCGTTTTTTATGTCATCACGCGTACCCCAATAACTATATCACTTCAATGATATACCTTGATTTCTCTTCTTTTTTCTTTGAACGATAACTGTAATGTATGATGTTATAGACAGCAGTTATATATATATATATATATATATATATATATATATATATATATATATATATATATATATATATATATATATATATATACTGTATATATATATATATATATATATATATATATATATATATATATATATATATATATATATATATATATATAAGTGTGTTTTTGTGTGTCCATTCTTGTCAAACAGTATCATTTCGTGGTTGTTATACATCATAATTCTAAGAAAGTTCAACGAATCGTACTTTCTCTGTAGGACTTTGAATTTGTGTCCTCAAATATATGAAATTATTAAATACCTTCCTGGCTTTGTCATCTTAAGTAAACTTTTAAATCTTAGAGTATATTTTATAATTTTACAGATGCTGATGATATACCAAAAGTTTATTCAAAGGGAATTACCTTAAAAAGATTGATATTTCATTTCTTGTAAAAAAAAATGTCACTCACGAACTTGAAATCTTGAAATACAGTATATAAATATATATATATATATATATATATATATATATATATATATATATATATATATATATATATATATATATATATATATATATATATATATATATATATATATATATATATATATATATATATACCCAGAACACAAACAAATATAAAGGGAAGTGTAAAGGGATGCTCCGAGCTATGCCAACCATAAGAGGAGGAGGCCAGGTTTAATCATAATATGGAAATTGTTTGCATTGCCATTGAAGATTCAATTGGAAGACTGATTGCAACACCTCGAGAGTTGGAAGAGTGAGGATTT
>NC_090725.1:53717523-53725023 GCF_036898095.1 Palaemon carinicauda | reverse complement strand
TTCTCTTTTACAGAGATGTGGTTAATATCCAGACTCCATTCCTGCAAAAATAAGCTACACCTACGCAATCTCTGTTTGCGACTTTTAAACATTTTCAAAAAGGTTAAAGGATTATGATCCGTCCAGACTTTAATCTCTGTCCTGCAGCTGGAAAGATAAACCTGAAATTTTCAAAAGCGAGAATGGGGCTCAAGGTCTCCTTCTCTATGGTGGAATAATTCTGTTATGACTAAGTTAATTTCTTTGAGAAGAAAGCCATTGGATGTTCTACCTAGTCCTCCACCTGCGACAAGACAGCTCCAACACCAACATCACTGGCAACTATTGCCAACTTAAATGGTACTTAAAAATTAGGGGCTTTCAAAATTGGATTAGTTAACAAGGTGGATTTTAACTTATCAAACGATTCTTGACATGCGCTCGACCACTGGAATTCCACTGCTTTCTGCAATAAATTAGTTAATTAAAGGATTAGCTATTTGGAAAAAATTTATTATAAAATTTCTATAGTAGCCTATCATTCCCAGAAACCGGCGAATGGCTTTCTTGTTATCCAGCACCTGAAAATTTACAATTGCTTCTACATTTGCAGAATTTGGTAGTACTTTACCCTGACCTACTTCATGTCCCAAGTAAACTACCTTTGCTTTTGCTATGTCATACTTTGCCAAATTAATCACCAACCCTGCTTGTTTGAGCTTAACAAACAGTTTCTCCATCCTCTTTAAGTGTGTAGCCCAATCATGGCTCTATACTAAAATATCATCAATATAGACCACTACTCCTTCCAGTGTACCCACAATCTTATTCATCAAACGCTGGAACGTAGCCGAGGCGTTTTTCATGCCAAAAGGCATAACTTTACAGGCATACAACCCTTCATGAGTTACTAATGCGGATACCTCCCGAGCCCGCTTAGTCACTGGAACTTGCCAATACCCTTTTAACAAATCAAACTAATATACTGAGCATTCCCTATTTCGTTAATACAGTCCTCTACTCAAGGAAGAGGAAAGCTGTCAGCCTCAGTGATTGCATTAATTCTCCTGTAATCAAAGAACATCCGGTACTCACCCCCCTCCTTCTTCACCAGACTACAGGAGAAGACCATGGACTATTACTGTATTCAATTAAATTGTGCTCCAACATATACTCTACTTCCTTATCAATAATCTTCCTATTTACTGGATTGGTCCTATAGGGAGCTTGCTTGATGTGCTTAGCATTCCCAAATTCCAAATGGTGACTCAATACATTGGTAAGCCCTGGAAAATCCTGAAATAATTCTGGAAAAGATTCACATAAATTTACCATAGACTCCATCTGATCCCTTTCTAAGGGTAGCAATTTCCCCGACAAATTACTTATTATTTCCTGATTATTTTTGGGCCATGGCATATCAATGCATTAGGCTCAACCCTATTGAGTAATAAGATGGGTTCCTTACTCTTACGCTCAACAAAAGGTTTCAACATATTTGCAGGGCATAGTTGATACTTACGTCGCCTGTCTGGTGTTTCTATCAGATAGTTAAGACTACTAACTACCTTTGAAACCTTCCATGGGCCTGTAAACTTTGCCGTTAAGGGATATCCTGGAATTGGCTTTAGAGCAAGTACCCTACTCCAACCTGAAATTCCCTAAATCTGGTCTTTATGTCATATTTTTCCTTCATCTTCCCCTCACCAATTACTAGATTATTCTTAGAAAATTCCCATGCCTTAGTTAACCTACTTCTGGACACTCTAAAGAATTCTATCAAGCTTACGTTAGGGTGACTTCCCTCCCATCTCTCTCTTATCACATCCAAGTGATCCCTTACATTGTGACCAAAAACTAATTCAAAGGGGGTGAAACCCATTACATCACTTGGTACGGACCTAAAAGCAAAAAGTAAATATGGGAGAACTTTATCCCATCCTCCCAGATTTTCCCCACAATATTTTTTTAACATTGATTTTAGCGTCTGATGGAATCACTCATTATGTCCCAGGCTTTCTGGATGGTGAGGCAAAGACCTGATGTGTTGGACCTTCAACTCCTGTAAACTTTTACAAAAATCTCTGCTTGTAAAATTAGTCCCGCAATCAGATTGAATCGTCTTGGGCAAACCAAACCTGGAAAAGAAATTTGTTAATGCATTTATGACCTGCTTACTCTTGAAACTCCTCAAGGGCACTGCTTCTGGGTACCTAGACATTCGATCCATTATAGTCAGTATTCATTGATTACCACTACTGGTCTTAGGCAATGGGCCTACAATGTCAATCTAAATTTCCTGAAAAGGTTCCCCCACTGCTGGAATAGGTTTTAAAGGTGTCTTAGGGATTTTCTGATTGGGTTTACCTACCAGTTGACAAGTTTTGCAAGAATTAAAAAACCTTTTTACCTCAGATATCATCTTTCGCCAATAAAAGTGTTCAGCAATTTTCCTAAAAGTCTTTCCAATTTCAAAGTTACTTGCGAACACATCCTCGTGTCCCAACCATAAAATCTTGTCCCTATATTTATGGGGCACTACCACCTGTTTCCTTACCTCCCAATCATCAAACGGAACCATAGTTGACCTACTCACCCTCAGTAGGATGCCGTCTTCCCACAGATACCGTGGTCTACTCAAATCAAAGTCTACCTCCACTCCTAATTCTCCAAACTCCTCCTTCTGAGCTATCCTAAGAGATTCCCTATCCCACCCTACTGAGCTATACCACTCAGAGACCAGACTTGGACTCGCAGAAGCACTTAACCCAGAAACCCCTCCCTCTGACAGCACATCTAGACTATCCAAGCCTAACCCTTCATCCTCTATCCCAGATGAATGCGCTGACGAGCGAGTTACAACCATTACCGGTTCAATTTCACTAACGGGGTCAGCATACCTGCATTGCACAACCGGGCAATCACATACCGTACCTGCCTCTATATCGTTAGCCAACACAAAATCAACATTGCTTATGGGTAATACATCCACAATTGTCAGCTTCATATGTCATTTAATCCACCTCGAGTGTACCCAAAACTCACCTGGAGGACAAGCTACTACTGTATTAGGAAATCCACCTAATACTACATACTCAGGCTCCTCCTCTCTGAAGTCCCGGGGCAACGAGGACTGTAAGATTACCGACTGGGCCGCACCAGTGTCCCGTAGTATTCTCACCCGCCTTCCAGACCTTGACCGATCTTTACTTCGCCCTCAATGACGTACTTACTGAAGCAGCTACTTACCTGGGACCTGCTTCCAGCAACCTTACCAATCAAGCCTACTGGCTTTGTGTTACCCTGCTCTTTCCAGGCAGTACAATCAGCCTTAACATGGCCTTTTTTCCTGCTGAAAAAACAAATGATTTCACTTTCACCACTACTCGGTGATGACTTTGCCTTCTTTAGAGAACTCCCTCTATCCAACTTACCAGACATTACTGCTGCTTTCTCGCCCTTCTTACCTTTATCCCATTTATCGAGTCTCTCTGAAAAACGATGTACTGACTTATGCTATAAAGTATATGCATCCGCAACAACTGCTACTACTTCTATAGTTTCTAATTTCAAGTCTTCTAAAAGTGCTTTAAGTTCCATTCCAATTCACCCCACACTCCCCCACAGTCAACATGGAAAACAAAACAAAACACTCCATGGGTGACGTACCAATCATAGAGCCTTAAACATCAACCACTAGATGGCGATGAAAAGAAAATTAGATTAAAGTGACTATAGGTGACATTTAAAATATTACTTTACAAATTATGAGCATTAAACCAAAAACCCCGAGAAAGTTCGTTACAATATACATATATATACATATATATATATATATATATATATATATATATATATATATATATATATATATATGTGTGTGTGTGTGTGTGTATATATATATATATGTATATATATATATATATATATATATATATATATATATATATATATATATATATATATATATATATTTTGTGCGTATATATATATGTATATATATGTATATATATATATATATATATATATATATATATATATATATATATATATATATATATATATATATATATATATATATATATATATATATGTATATATATATATATATATATATATATATATATATATATATATATATATATATATACATATATATATATGTATAAAAGCTGTAAACAACGTAAAAGACATGTCAAATTCTACTGAAAACAACCTTGTTGAGGGACAAAATGGTTCATCTTCGGATTCAGAAATTGCTGGACAGTGCCGAGACCTTGACGAAATTTTGTCAGCCTACAGAGAAGATGCAGATAGTCGAAGAAGTGAAGAAGAGGGTTGGACAGTCGTTGGAAAGAAAAATAAACCTAAACTTACAGCAAAAACTCAGAGAAACAGTCAAGTTGAGAATCGTAAACAACGAAATTTTAAAGTGACTGGTGTTAAAAAAACGGGTCACCACACGTTCAGAGGAGTGAAAAAAACTGTTGATGTTTTTGTTGGAAGAGTGGATACGGAAGTTGACTCAAATGATATTAAAAGTTTTGTTAAAGAAGTCTTTGATATAAATGTTATTAAGATAGAAGAACTGGAAATCTTCAGTTCAGAGAGCAAAGGTTTTAAACTAACAGTAAATTTAGACGAAAGGGAAAGCTTATTTGACTCAGAGTCATGGCCTGAAGGGGTCATAGTAAACAAATATTACAAAAAGAGACAATAAGACAAATTTTTTATATTATTAGTGTAACCATTTGTTTATTTTGTATCATTGTTGATATTTGTACCTTTGCTTTCTATTTATCATGGCATTGAAACTTTGCACATATAATTGTTGTTCTCTGGCGAAAAACATTGATCTGGTCAGAGAGCTTGCGGTAAGTCAGTATGATTTTATATTTTTACAAGAAACATTTGTTACAGAAAACAGACTTGGTGATTTACAGTTTATTGATGAGTATTATGAAGTAATAGGGTCACCGGCAGTCTATTCGGAGAAAGCTATTGAGTCTTTTTCCGGTAGGTGTGAAGGTGGGTTAGCTTGTCTTTGGAAAAAGAGTTCTTCTCTTCATATCAAAAAGATTATTATAGAGAAGGATTTTATTGTAATGTCCGTTCTTTATAACCAAAAATTACTTGTGTTTGTAAATGTATATATCCGAAGCGATATTTGTAGAATAGAGACTTTGAATGATTATTTGGCTTCACTTAGTTACCTTGAATATATTTTAACTGAGATTAGATATGATTCTATATTTTTCATTGGGGATTTTAATGCAGACCCTTTTTCTGGTCGCTCATGGAATCACTTGACGGATTTTATGAAAGATAATCAACTTGAATGTTTTGATGTATGTGCTCTGGATGACTCTACTTTCACATTTTTGTCCTTTGGGGGTAGCTATACCAAATGGTTAGACCATATAGTTGGGAGAAAGGAAAATGATACCTATGTGAAGAATATCAGAGTATTGTATGATATAATTGGTTCGGACCATTTGCCAGTAGAAGCTGAAGTGGTTATTGATGCTGGAAGTCCTTGTACACCATCATATTTAGGTCCTGGAGACGGAAAAATTAGGTACTATGTTGACTGGGATAAACTTTCTTCAAATGAACTTTGTCTTATTGGAGGAAATGTGATGTCTAGAGTGGGTAGCTTTGTAAGTAATGCATCATTTGACTGCTGTTCTTTGAGTTGTAGAGATTATAAACATCTCAGGGAAATTGATTGTTTTTACTCTGCACTTGCAATGTCTGTAAAAGAGGAAAGCTCTCTTTACTCAAGGGCAATAAAGAGAAAATGTAAATATAAAGTGATACCTGGATGGAATCGTAATGTAAAATGTAAATACAAAACTGCCAGAATGGAATATTTAAAGTGGTTGCGGTCAGGAAAAATACATGCGGGCCCAGATTTCGATCAAATGAGGGGAAGTCGCAAAATATTCAAAGAGGCATTAAATGAATGTAAGAGAAATGAATTTGCTGAGAGGTCTTTATCGATTCAAGAAAAATTTGAGGACAAAGATATGAAACAATTCTGGGGGGATGTAGGGAAAAAGAAAAACAAAGCGAAACAATCAGAAATAATTGATGGGGAAAATAATATAGAAAATATAATACAGATTTTTAATAATAAATTTCTATCGTTTGATTTAAACAGTTCAAATGAACTCCCAGAAAATGAGCTACTATTGAAATTAAATGAATATTGGATAAATAACAGAAAATTCAACATTAAGATATCATTAGATACGTTAAAAAGGTTGATTAAAAAACTTAAAAATGGAATTGGTCATGACGGAATTCATGCTATTTTATTGAAAAGGGGTAGTGATCAGTTTTTGAGTTTGTTGTGTGATTTTATGAACGCCTGTTATAGTCATTGTTACTTCCCTCTTGAATTACTTGGCAGGGATATTAATCCTACAATAAAGGACCTAAAAGGAAATGTTTCTGAATCATCGAACTACCGTCCGGTGATGCAGTCGTCACTTATCTTGAAACTCTTTGAAATGCATCTTTTAGATATTATGGAAGAAAAAATTAGTTTTAATTCATTGCAGTTTGGGTTTAAAGAGGGAACTTCCACTAGTGATGCATGCTTACTTTTTAAGGAAATAATAAACAAATACACAAGAATGGGTGAAAAAGCTTTTGGCCTGTTCATCGACCTTTCTAGGGCTTTTGATACTGTTAATCATTTCTTGTTGGGTGATATAATGATTAAAAGAAATGTACCACCAGATATTGTTCTCCTTCTAATGAATTACCTGAGAAACCAAAGAGCACGAGTTTTATGGAATGGGAATAAAGGGAAATATTTTTATATAGATACTGGTGTTAGACAGGGAGGTATACTTTCTCCTTTTCTATTTAAATTGTATATTGACCATATTTTGGAAGAAATTGTAAAAATAGATAAAGGATGCAAATTGGGTGTATTACGAGTGAACATCATAGCCTATGCTGATGATATTGTTTTGTTGGCTGATACCAAAGATAATCTAAGCCTATTATATGAAAATTTAAAAGGAAAAATTGAAAAGGTGAAACTTATTTTAAACACAAATAAAAAAAAATGTATGATATTCAAAAGGGCGGGTTTGGCTTCAAACCCAGTGAAGGTAACTCTTGGAGATGATGAGTTGGAAGTAGTGGAGGGTTATAAATATTTAGGTTTTCACATTGTAAATGACTTAATGGATATTTCAGATGTCAAAGTCAGGCTAAATTCTTTTTATTCTAAATTTAATTGGCTTTTTCGAAATTTTAATAATATATCTATTGAAGTGTTTTTATACCTTTTTAATTCGTATTGTAATCCTGATTATGGACTATCTGTTTGGAATATTGGCAAAATATTCAGAAAGCAGATTTTTAAAGGGTTTGAAGTAGCTTATGGTAAAGCATTAAAGAATATGGTTGGGCTACCTATATGTACAAGTAGTCGTGATGTGGCTGATATGTGCAATAAGCTACTGTTAAGACCTCATGTTTTGTATGTGCAAGCCAGGTATT
>NC_090725.1:53710023-53712523 GCF_036898095.1 Palaemon carinicauda | reverse complement strand
TTTCTTCCACTTTCTAAATATCTGAAATAAGATCCTTCTGTCTCTTGGTATGCACGTCTTTTGTTTATTGTTTTTTTTCGGTACATATTTTTCAACAATTTTCTCCAGTATTTTGTACAGTATGTCCGTATTTAATTGTATATTATCACTTATAAATACATTTTTCCATTCTATATTCAGTTCTTCATTTATTTCTGACCATTTTATATTCTTACTGTAAAAATTATATTTTCCATATCCTTCCCAAAGTTTTGTGCTTTTATTAATTCTGTGATCACTTGCTTTGGAATGAACTATCAATTCTATGACATTGTGGTCTGAAATTCCCGTGTTATACACTATTATTTCTTTAACATAATTCACCTCATTCACAAATACTAGATCTAGGACATTTTCCTTTCTTGTTGGAATGTGGTTTATTTGTTGCATATTATGTTCTAATAGCATATCTTGAAGCTTTTCAAATTGCCTCTTATCTTCTGCGCTACTATTACTCTCTTTTTTATATGTATACATACAACCACTTTCTTCTATCCGTTCTTTCCAATCCACGAAAGGAAAGTTAAAATCTCCGGATAGGAGTATATTCCAGTCTTTATGGTTTCTACATATATCATCTATTTTTTCTATTATTATGTCAAACTCCTTAGTATTTGGGTGTCTGTAAACTACAATATTCACTAGTTTTTCAAATTCAAATTCTACCGCAATCAATTCACATTCTGTGTTGCTGTATTTTTCACAGACTTTTCCTTGATTTATGTCTCTTCCATATATTGCGGTTCCCCCTTGATTCCTATTTTTTCTGTCTGATCTATAAGTTTGGAAACCCTTTATCTGGTCATCACTGCCAGTCTCTTGGGAATACCACGTTTCACTTATATTTAATATATCTATTTTTTCAATTTGGGTTAGTTCTTCTAGGAACTCTATTTTCCATTTAGAGTTACTCGTGACTAAACCCTGTGCATTCATCACTATTATGGTTTGTGTTTCATTCCCATTATTTAATATTGGTAATAATATGGAATCTCCCATGCTTCCTTCCTGTTCTGATATGATGTTCTTTTCTTCATTTCTCGGAATTCTGCCATTGAAAAATCCAACTTTTCCATAATATTTGTTCTTTCGCCTTCATACTTATTTTTGTGTGTAAACCTGCAATTATCCCCATATCTGCACCAACCCCTGGCATTATAGATCCATTCTTTGTAGTTGGGCTCTATTTGTGGAGATTTGGATTGAAAGGCCTTTTTTGGTGCATAGTGCGGTATATACGCGGCCTGCTTTTTTTTTCTTTTTTTTTTTAATTTTTCTTTTTCTTTTCAGTTTGCTGAGTTTTCTTACTCTCATTCATAGTTGCAGGATGCATATATCGACATTTTTTGTTGAAACTGCATCCTTTTCCTTCTTTTAGGGTTTTGCATATTTTTGGATGGAGATCTCTGCATTCGTCTCCATATCCGTCTAAATACGCACATTTACCATATATTTCATAATTATGGCATATCTTTGGATGCTTGTAGTAGCATCTTTCGCCAAATTAGCAATTCCCTCTTTTCAGAGAGAGAGAGAGAGAGAGAGAGAGAGAGAGTTGGAGGTATTTTTTTTATTACAGGATATGATCAATGCATATTCGACACAATGATAGATCATTGTAACATAAATGGAACATAATTACGTAAGGTGAAATTACGAGAAAAATAGACACAAGTTTAAACATTATACATGTGAAACGAAAGACGCAGACATGGACAAATAAGGAAAATACACATAATTTGAAGCCTCACTATATTCTGTATTAGAGAAGGAAATTAGCATCACCTGAGATACTTCTAGGTGTTCCCTTGGTAACATAATCACTTCTAAGAATCTTTACATGAATGACATCAAACGATGATATTATGAGATTGTCCCTTCGGATTCCCATATTAAATCTTTCCTGAGGGCCGTTAAATAATATTAAATAACTCCAAACACGTCAGTCATGGTTAAAGTTGGTTGCTGTGGTGAAAAAAAAAATCAAAGTTAGGGTAAGTGAGGGAGAGAGAGGTTACGGTAATTTATCACTGTAAGTTTTAACGATGAACTCGTTGCTACAATATTTTTTACAATATTCTTGGTCGCCACTGTCAATATGCAGGCATCAGTCACGGGCCTAGGACACACTGGCACCAAGTAGAGCTATCTATGTTCAGAAAATCGCAAAGATTATAAGCTGGTGACTGGAATCATGGAAAATGGTTGCTGCTCATCAACAGGGTGGCGATAAGTAGGATAAAGGAGGAGAAATACACACTAAAAAGGGCAAGAGTGTGACAACAGGCACACAAAACATGGTAAGATTATTTCTGTTCACAAATAAACGTAAAAGAAAAATATGGATAGTTCACAAAACATGTTAAAACGGGCAGCTTGTAAAACGTTTACAACACTTCCATATGGCTCAAATCCCTGACAGTTCTTTCAACTGACAGCCTCTACAATATTCACAACGCTT
>NC_090725.1:53697523-53705023 GCF_036898095.1 Palaemon carinicauda | reverse complement strand
AGAGAGAGAGAGAGAGAGAGAGAGAGAGAGAGAAATTCATTATAACAAGAAGGTAGAATAGGACACTTGGAGGAGTTTATTTACCATTGTATAGACAAGGGGTTAGCCGTATGGTTTATTAGAGAGAGAGAGAGAGAGAGAGAGAGAGAGAGAGAGAGAGAGAGAGAGAGAGAGAGAGAGAGAGAGAGAGAGAAATTCGTTATAATAAAAAGGTAAAATGAGACACTTGAAGGAGTTTATTTACCATTAGATAGATAAGGGGTTATCCGTATAGTTTATTAGAGAGAGAGAGAGAGAGAGAGAGAGAGAGAGAGAGAGAGAGAGAGAGAGAGAGAGAGCATGGGGCTTATTACAATAAACAAAGATAATTGTAAACCTGGAGAGGTGCCCATCAGCATGGAGAGAGAGAGAGAGAGAGAGAGAGAGAGAGAGAGAGAGAGAGAGAGAGACTTACTTTAAATTTTACTAAAATACCAAGTTGTTTTTATACTGGAAGAATAAAAGAGAAACGAAAATATAATTGAAAGAATGAAGAGGCAGTGACTATAGCAGAATTTTTTTCTAGGAGAGACGTATGTTATATCAGAGAATATGCAAAGGATAGTGGTTCATAATAGTAAAAAAACAAATATATAATAAAAAAGAAATATGTTTAATAGGGCAAGTGTGGTGGGAAATGATTTTAGGATTGAAAGAGAGGAGGAGAAAATTAGTTACATATAAAAATGAGAATAGGAGGGGGAAGTTTAACAGAAATGTGGAATGTAAAAGTGAAGATTACGTTATAAGAGATTTCATAAGAAGTGGAATACATTATACTGAAAATGAGAGAGGGTGGGAGGGGGTAAAGTAAACAGAAATAGAGAATGAAAAGTAGAGGGGGTAGTATAAAAAGAATACAGTATATGAAAGTGCTAGATATATGATAGAAAATATAAGAAATAGTAATTTTTAACTATAGCAGAGAATGAAAAAGATATTTCAGGTTCTAGAGTGTGAAAAAGCGAATAGTGATATATAACAAAACTAGATATTAAGGATCTGGGAACGTTTATATTCAATAAGAAAACTATATGGATAATTTTTGGTAGAGAAAATGAGATAGGCAGGTTTGTGTTATTATAAAGAAAATAAGAATCAGAGTAAGAATGAAGATTCATATTTAGAAGAGAAAAAAGAAAGAAATGGATAATTAGAATAAGGGAGATAGTACAATATAACTGAATGAGAACATCGGATAGAGACGGGTATGTTTTAATACAGGGAATGAAAAAAATTAATAGATGTTATTGAATAACGAAGAGCAGTTCCATAATAATAGAAAAAAGCGAAAGAAAAAGTGAGGGGTAGCTTGTAATAAAGATAATGAGAAATAGAGTGGAGAATTATGATATAGAGAAGAAGTAAAAAAGAGAAGGATCACATAGAAAGAGATAAAGAAAGAGTTGTGTCATAAGAAAAACAGAGGATACGAAAAAAAAAGGAATCTTTTAAAAGTTGGAATGAGAAAAAGGTAGTGGGATATAATAAAAAGAGAAAATTTCTGAAAAAGTGGATTCTTTATCAGAAAAAAATAGAAGAAAAAGGGACACATATTAAAAAAAATAAATATGGGTGTTTTTGAAAGAAAAAGAAAAAAATATGTTCGTTCTAATACAAAGTGAAAATGAAAAAGTAGTTTAATATAAGAGTGAATTAACTAATCAACAAAATAAGAAAATTGAGAAAGGAATGGATTCAATTAGGAAGAATGCATAATGATAGGAGCAATATCACATAATAGAGAGAACATGAAAGACAAGGGTGTATTTAATGGAACAACAAAATAAAAAATAATGATGTTATAGTATAGAATGAATGAATGCAAAGGGGACAAGTAGGTCTTAACAAAAAAAGAAAAAAAAAGAGGAAGAATTGAGTTTTAGAAACATTAATATACACAGTTACTGCACCAATCATAAAATTCCTTCCTTCAGAGAATCATTCGAACTATTCAATATGGAAAGCAATATGTTATGCTTTGGACATTTCCGTTCAATTTCAAAAAATTGATATGTTTAATAATGGCTTTCAATATGGCGGAAGTATTGAAAGTGAGAATATAGAATATATTTTTACATGATAGAACATTTTTGCAGCTTTTGTTTTCAAATCACAAAATAGTCCATAACATAAATATACCCATGATATATGTATTGATATTAATAAAGGCATATGAGCATATGCAACCTCTTCTATGAATTATGACTCTCCGATTGATTTGCATATTTCGTTATTTGAACACTGGGCATCTATCTCATATATTCTATTAAATGAGGCGAAATATTTGAAGGCCATTGCCATACCGTTACAAAGTAAATAGACGAATACATTAATAAAAGGATTCAGTGTAACTCCCAGGCTATATTATCTACAAATATATATTTACTAGTTTATATATCAGTGTTTCATTAGTCCAGTTTCCATTTGCGTTTCGCAGTTTTTCAATATCATACCTTGTACACAAATTACAAATAAGTAAATCAATTCATATCCCTATGCCTAACTAGATAGATAAATGAATAGATAAATGATACAATAGATATCTAAAAACTTTAACTAAAAGTTTGACTTTAATAAGAAAAAAAAATTAGGTTTTATTATATCCCTTATCGTAAAATGATATACTTTACCTTCAGAAAAGTATATCCACTTTGAAATAAGGATAAGATACGGTAAAAATACATTGTAATGTTTCACAATAATCATTATCATGTGAAGAAGGTATCAGTTATATGGGAAAAAGTTTGGAGATATTCAGGAATTATTACTGTGCAATAAAACAACTGAGAAATATTGAAAATAATGGTAAAGGGGCGTTTTTTGGAAGAAAAAAAAGAAGAGCGAAAATAGATGAAAATTTTTCATGAAAGGACAAAATAAAAATTTAATTGGAACAAGATTCAATGGTTACAAAACATCTTTCCAGTTTTATATTTCATGGAACTGTTGTGCACGTGTACTAATATATATATATATATATATATATATATATATATATATATATATATATAATATATATATATATATATATATATTATAAAGTTTAAGCTTGTCATTGCATAATTCATATAATTAAAGTTTGTGTGCCATTGCTATCCTCGACAGTTTCTATATAACTTTGTTGAGTCGCTTGAATAACTATCCATGTTTCGCTCGTCTTCTCGTTAAGACCCTTATCAGCATAGCACAAAATGTAAAATAAAACAGCCAATACTGCAAAATTTATCATTAATTGAATGACAGGTTATAAACCTACCAATTAGCTACGGTCGTGAAGAAGGGTTGATTTCAACTCTAAATACGAAAAACCTGAATTCAACAGGTATATGTTCAGATGAATTGTCATTGACTTTTGTCTTTCTTCGTGATCAAGTGGTAGGGTCACTATCATAGAGGTATCCTGGACAAGGTTTCGAAACCTAGCTGGTCAGATAGTATAGTCTGAGTGATTTCACCTGGAGCTTTGATCCCGAGGTTGTTAAGAGAATCCAGACTTTGTTGTGTTAAAATATATGCCTTATTTGAAATAGGAAAAACACGTTTATATATGCAAAAATCATTAATAATCGAATGCCCAGTACAACCTACCAATTAGCAACGATTGTGAAGATGTGTTGATTTTAATGCTAGGTTAAAAAAACCTAAATTCGACAGGTATATGTACAAAGGAATTGTCAATGACTTGGATCTTTCTTTGTGGCTAAATGGTAGGGTCACTGACACACAAGTATCCTGGACCAGGTTTCGAAACCCGGCCGGTCAGATACTATAGTCTGAGTGATTACGCCTGGGACTGTGATCCCAGGATCAATATGAGAATCCAGACTTTGATATACTAAAATATATGGCTTATTTGATATATATAAATATATATATATATATATATATATATATATATATATATATATATATATATATATATATATATATATAAATATATATATATAGATAGATAGATAGATAGATAGATAGATAGATAGATATACATACATATACCAAGGCTCTTCCCCCAATTTTGGGGGGTAGCCAATATCAAACAAATGAAACAGAAAAGGGGACATCTCCTCTCTATGTTCCTCCCAGCCTGACAAGGGACTCAACAGAATTCGGCCGGTACTACTAGAGTGTCACAGCCCACTCTCACCCGTTATCCACAACAGATGAAGCTTCATAATGCTGAATCCCCTACTGCTGTTACCTCCACGGTCATCTAAGGCACCGGAGGAAGCAGCGGGGCCTACTGGAACTGCGTCACAATCGCTCGCCCTTCATTCCTTTTTCTAGCACGCTCTCTTACCTCTCTTACATCTATCCTCCTATCACCCAGAGCTTTCTTCACTCCATCCATCCACCAAAACCTTGACCGTCCTCTTGTACTTCTCCCATCAACTCTTGCATTCATCACCCTCTTTAGCAGACAGCCATTTTCTATTCTCTCAACATGGTCAAACCACCTCAACACATTCATATCAACTCTAGGTGCTAACTCATTTCTTACACCCGTTCTCACCCTCACCACTTCGTTCCTAACCCTATCTACTCGAGATACACCAGCCATACTCTTTAGATACTTCATCTCAAACACATTCAATTTGTGTCTCTCCGTCACTTTCATTCCCCACAACTCCGATCCATACATCACAGTTGGTACAATCACTTTGTCACATAGAACTCTCTTTACAGTCATGCCCAACCCTCTATGTTTTACTGCTCCCTTAACTGTACCCAACACTTTGCACCCTCCATTCACTCTCTGACGTACATCTTCTACTCCACCTTTTGCTGCAACAACAGACCCCAAGTACTTGAACTGATCCACCTCCTCAAGTAACTCTCCATTCAACATGACATTCAACATTCCACCACCTTCCCTTCTCGTACATCTCAAAACCTTACTCTAACCCACATTAGCTCTCAACTTCCTTCTCTCACACACTCTTCCAAATTCTGTCATTAATTGGTCAAGCTTCTCTTTCGCGTCTGCAACCAGTAGAGTATCATCCGCAAACAACAACTGATTTACCTCCCATTCATGGTCATTCTCGTCTACCAGTTTTAATCCTCGTCCAAGTACTCGAGCATTCACCTCTCTCACCACTCCATCAACATACAAGTTAAACAACCACGGCGACGACACACATCCCTGTCTCAGCCCCACTCACCGGAAACCAATCGCTCACTTCATTTCCTCTCCAAACACGTGCTTCACTACCTTTGTAGAAACTTTTTATTGCTTGCAACAACCTTCCACTAACTCCATTTAACCTCATCATATTCCACATTGCTTCCCTATTAAATCTATCATACGCTTTCTCCAGATCCATAAACGCAACATACACCTCCTTACCTTTTGCTAAATATTTCTCGCATATCTGCCTAATTGTAAAAATCTGATTCATACAACCCCTACCTCTTCTAAAACCACCCTGTACTTCTAAGATTGCATTTTCTGTTTTATCCCTAATCCTATTAATCAGTACTCTACCATACACTTTTTCAACTATACTCAACAAACTAATGCCCCTGGAATTACAACACTCATGCACATCTCCCTTACCCTAATACAGTGGTAAAATACATGCACAAACTCAATCTACTGGTACCATTGACAACACAAAACACATATTAAACAATCTCACCAACCATTCAAGTACAATCACACCCCCTTCCTTCAACATCTTAGCTCTCAGACCATCCATACCAGATGTTTTTCCTACTCTAGTTTCATCTAGTGCTCTCCTCACTTCCTCTACTGTAATCTCCCTCTCATTCTCATCTCCCATCACCGGCACCTTAACACCTGCAACAACAATTATATTTGCCTCCCTATTTTCCTCAACATTCAGTAATCTTTCAAAATATTCCGCCCACATTTTCCTTGCCTCCTCTCCTTTCAACAACCTTCCATTTCCATCTTCCACTGTCTCTTCAATTCCTGAGCCAGCCTTCCTTACTCTCTTCACTTCTTTCCAAAACTTCTTCTTATTCTCTTCATATGAATGACCCAATCCCTGACCCCACCTCAGGTCAGCTGCCCTCTTTGCCTCACTTACCTTCCACTTTACTTCCACATTTTTCTCTCTATCTTCTACATACTTCTCTACACTATTAATCTGCAGTCATTCTTCAAAAGCCTCTTTTTCTTTTCCAATTTTACCTTCACTCCTTCATTCCACCATCCACTGCCTTTCCTCATGCTGCCCCCAACAACCTTCTTGCCACACACATCACTTGCAATCCCAAAAAAATTTTCTTTTACTAACTTCCACTCCTCCAAATTACCAGTTTCTCTTACTTTCACTTCGTCATATACAATTTTCAACCTTTCTTGATATTTACTTTTTACCCACGGTTTTATTATTTCTTTAACCCTCACTAGCTTCCGTTTACATCCACCTACTCTATTTCCCCACTCTTTTGCTACAACTAATTTTTCTTCCACCAAAAAATGATCAGACATACCGTTAGCCATACCCCTAAACACGTGCACGTCTTTCAATCATCCAAACATTCTTTTAGTTATCAACACATAATCCATCAATGCCCTTTCTACTACTCTTCCATTTGCCACTCTTACCCATGTACACTTGTTTTTATCTTTCTTTTTGAAAAACCTAGAACTTATCACCATCTCTTGCTCAACACACATATCTACCAGTCTCTCACCACTCTCATTTTCACCTGGTACGCCATACTTCCCAATAACACCTTCTACATCTCCAGGACATACTCTAGCATTCAAGTCACCCATGACAACTACATAATTCCTTCTACCTAGTCCTTCTACACACCTAGTTAATTCATTCCAGAACTCATTCTGCTCTTCTTCACTTTTCTCACAACCTGGCTCATACGCATTGACAAAAGCCCAACATTCCCTACCTAACCTAACCCTCACTCACATTAACCTAGATGATATCTCCTTCCATTCCAGTACTTTACCTGTCATCCATTCACCCAGCAATATAGTTACACCCCCTCTTGCTCTTCCCCTTTCAATCCCAGACACTCTACCAGACATTTCACCAAACATCACTTCACCCTTCCCTTTTATCTCTGTCTCACACAAGGCCAGTATATCCATCCTTCTATTCCTAAACATACTTCCAATGTCACATCTTTTACTCTCTATCGTACTACAACCACGCACATTCAAACACCTGTGGCCGCAGGGGGCATAAAAACAATTAGAATAGCGCCAACATTATCCCTGTGTGTCGTAAGAGGCGACGAAAAGGGACGGGACGAGGGGGCTGGGAACCCCAACTCCTGAATTTACAATCCTATGAGACATCATATATATATATATATATATATATATATATATATATATATATATATATATATATATATATATGTATATATATACATGTATATGTATATATATACATGTGTATATATATATATATATATATATATATATATATATATATATATATATATATATATATATATATA
>NC_090725.1:53682165-53694523 GCF_036898095.1 Palaemon carinicauda | reverse complement strand
ATATGTAATTAGTCATTACTGTTCATAACTAAATAGAAGAAGACACATAAACAATATATACAAGTATGCGATGCAAATTAAAAATAGAAAATGCATGGATTATGCTTTTAATTTTCCTCTTGAAGGTGATTCCTTCATTAATTTACCTATCATTGCATATAACAGATTCATCTATGAAAAAAACTAATATTAGATGTATTATATCTAAGACCATGTGTTTACAAAATACATATTTTTTATTTCATTTCATTTAACCAGCTATGTTTGAAAATTTATGGCATAAACGAGAAATATTTTAGAAATTATAAATATACTGATATTATTTAATTTTTATATGTAGCTGAAATAACGATACCCCCTCCCCCTATTTCTCTCTCTCTCTCTCTCTCTCTCTCTCTCTCTCTCTCTCCCGTATTAATCAAACCTAGGAAAAGTGGCAAATGTTGAATGATACTAGAACATAGGTAGTGGAGACTAGAAATATTAGTTCAAATCATGGAGCAACTAATGGAATAAGGAGCAATGTTCCTGTGACTAGTCTTTTTTATAAGAATCTATTATTCTCAATTAGTTTTAGGAGACACATTCCCTATTCTATTTTGAATATACTCCCACCAAGAAAATATAAAAAGGATTTTCCATTCACGTGAACACCCATATGAAAATACATAATAAGTCATATGTATATATATATATATATATATATGTATATATATATGTATATATATATATGTATGTATATATACATGTATATATGTATATATATATATATATATGTATATATATACACATATATATATATATATATATATAATTTATATATATATATATATATATACACACACACACATATATATATATATATATATGATAT
This sequence comes from Palaemon carinicauda, assembly GCF_036898095.1. Classification (NCBI taxonomy): domain Eukaryota; kingdom Metazoa; phylum Arthropoda; class Malacostraca; order Decapoda; family Palaemonidae; genus Palaemon; species Palaemon carinicauda. The sequence goes on along the minus strand of NC_090725.1, from coordinate 53,693,649 downwards.
CTCACAGGATTGTAAATACAGGAGATGGGATTCCCAGCCCCCTCGTCCCGTCCCTTTTAGTCGCCTCTTACGACACGCAGGGATAACGTTGGCGCTATTCTAATTGTTTTTATGCCCTCCGCGACCACAGGTGTTTGAATATGCGGGGATGTAGTACGATAGAGAGTAAAATATGTGAGATTGGAAGTATGTTTAGGAATAGAAGGATGGATATATTGGCCTTGTGTGAGACAAAGATAAAAGGGAAGGGTGAAGTGATGTTTGGTGAAATGTCTGGTAGAGTGTCTGGGATTGAAAGGGGAAGAGGAAGAGAGGGTGTGGCTATATTGCTGTGTGAATGAATGACAGGTAAAGTAGTGGAATGGAAGGAGATATCATCTAGGTTAATGTGAGTAAGGGTTAGATTGGGTAGGGAATGTTGGGCTTTTGTCAGTGCGTATGGGCCAGGTTGTGAGAAAAGTGAAGAAGATCAGAATGAGTTCTGGAATGGTTTATCCAGGTGTGTAGAAGGACTAGGTAAAAGAAATTATGTAGTTGTCATGGGTGACTTAAATGCTACAGTGGGCGCTGGAGAGGTAGAAGGGGTCATTGGAAAGTATGGTGTACCAGGTGAAAATGAGAGTGGTGAGAGACTGGTAGATATGTGTGTTGAGCAAGAGATGGTAATAAGTATAAAAACAAGTATAAATGGGTAAAAGTGGCAAATGGAAGAGTAGTAGAAAGGGCATTAATGGATTATGTGTAGATAACTAAAAGAATGTTTGGAAGATTGAAAAACGTGCACTTGTCTAGGGGTTTGGCTAACTGTATGTCTGATAATTTTCTGGTGGAAGAAAAATTTGTTGTAGCAAAAGAGTGGGGGAATAGAGTTGGTGGATGTAAAAGGGAGCTAGTGAGGGTTAAAGAGCTAATAAAACCGTGGGTAAAAAGCAAATATCAAGAAAGGTTGAAAATGGCATATGACGAAGTGAAAATAAGGGAAACTAATAATTTAGAAGAGTGGAAGTTAGTAAAAGAAAATTTGTTGGGATTGCAAGTGATGTGTGTGGCAAGAATGTTGTTGGAGGCAGCATGAGGAAAGGCAGTGGATGGTGGAATGAAGGAGTGAAGGTAAAAGTGGAAGAGAAAAAGAGGACTTTTGAAGAATGGCTGCAGAGTAATAGTGTACAGAAGTTTGAAAAAGATAGAGAGAAAAATGTGGAAGTGAAGCGCAAGGTAAGTGAGGCAAAGAGGGCAGCTGACCTGAGGTGGGGTCAGGGATTGGGTCATTCATATTAAGAGAATAAGGAGAAGTTTTGGAAAGAAGTGAAGAGAGTAAGGAAGGCTGGCTCAAGAATTAAAGAGACAGTGAAAGATGGAAAAGGAAGGTTGTTAAAAGGAGAAGAGGCAAGGAAAAGGTGGGCGGAATATTTTGAAAGTTTACGGAATGTTGAGGATAATAGGGAGGCATATATAATTGCTGTTGCAGGTGTTGAGGTGCCAGTGATGGGAGATGAGAATGAGAGAGAGATTACAAGAGAGGAAGTTAGGAGAGCACTAGATGAAACGAGAGTAGGAAAAGCATCTGTTATGGATGTTATGGATGGTGTGAGATCTGAGATGTTGAAGGAAGGGGGTGTGACTGTACTTGAATGGTTGGTGAGATTGTTTAATATGTGTTTTGTGTTGTCAATGGTACCAGTAGATTGGGTTTGTGCATGTATTGTACCACTGTATAAGGGTAAGGGAGATGTGCATGAGTGTTGTAATTCAAGGGGTATTAGTTTGTTGAGTGTAGTTGGAAAAGTGTATGGTAGAGTACTGATTAATAGGATTAAGGATAAAACAGAGAATGCATTCTTAGAAGTACAGGGTGGTTTTAGAAGAGGTAGGGGTTGTATGAATCAGATTTTCACAGTTAGGCGGATATGCGAGAAATATTTAGCAAAAGGTAAGGAGGTGTATGTTGCGTTTATGGATCTGGAGAAAGCGTGTGATAGATTTGATAGGGAAGCAATGTGGAATATGATGAGGTTATATGGAGTTAGTGGAAAGTTGTTGCAAGCAGTGAAAAGTTCCTACAACGGTTGTAAAGCATGTATCAGGATATGAAATGAAGTGAGCGATTGGTTTCCGGTGAGAGTGGGGCTGAGACAGGGATGTGTGATGTCGCCGTGGTTGTTTAACTTGTATGTTGATGGAGTGGTGAGAGAAGTGAATGCTCGAGTACTTGGACGAGGATTGAAACTCGTAGACGAGAATGACCATGAATGGGAGGTAAATCAGTTGTTGTTTGCGGATGATACTGTACTGGTTGCAGACGCGAAAGAGAAGCTTGGCCGATTAGTGACAGAATTTGGAAGGGTGTGTGAGAGAAGGAAGTTGAGAGTTAATGTGGGTAAGAGTAAGGTTATGAGATGTACGAGAAGGGAAGGTGGTGCAAGGTTGAATGTTATCTTAAATGGAGAGTTACTTGAGGAGGTGGATCAGTTCAAGTACTTGTGGTTTGTTGTTGCAGCAAATGGTGGAGTAGAAGTAGATGTACATCAGAAAGTGAATGAAGGGTGCAAAGTGTTGGGGGCAGTTAAGGGAGTAGTAAAAAATAGATGGTTGGGAATTAATATAAAGAAAGTTCTATATAAGAAAGTGATTGTACCAACTTTGATGTATAGATCGGAGTTGTGGGGAATGAAATTGACAGAGAGACAGAAATTGAATGTTTGAGATGAAGTGTCTAAGGAGTATGGCTGGTGTATCTCGAGTAGATAGGGTTAGGAACGAAGTGGTGAGTGTGAGAATGGGTGTAAGAAAACTTGTTAGCAGCTAGAGTGAATATGAATGTATTGAGGTAGTTTGGCCATGTTGAGAGAATAGAAAATGGCTGTCTGCTAAAGAAGGTGATGAATGCAAGAGTCGATGGGAGAAGTACAAGAGGAAGGTCAAGGTTTGGGTGGATGGATGGAGTGAACAAAGCTCTGGGTGATAGGAGGGTAGATGTAAGAGAGGTAAGAGAGCATGCTAGAAATAGGAATGAATGGCGAGAGATTGTGACGCAGTTCCGGTAGGCCCTGCTGCTTCCTCCGGTGCCTTAGATGACCATGGACGTAACAGCAGTAGGGGATTCAGCGTTATAAAGCTTCATCAGTTGTGGATAACGGGGGAGAGTGGGCTGTAGCACCCTAGCAGTACCGGCCGAACTCGGTTGAGTCCCTTGTCAGGCTGGGAGGAACGTAGAGAGGAGAGGTCCCCTTTTTTGTTTCATTTGTTTGATGTTGGCTACCCCCCAAAATTGGGGGAAGTGCCTTGGTATATATATATATATATATATATATACATTTCAAATAAGCCATATATTTTAGTATGTTAAAGTCTGGATTCTCATAATGATCCTGGGATCACAGCCACAGGCGTAATCACTCAGACTATAGTATCTGACCCGCCGGGTTTCGAAACCTGGTCCAGGATACTTGTCTGTCAGTGACCCTACCACTTAGCCACAAAGAAAGATCAAAGTCATTGACAATTCCTCTGTACATATACCTGTCGAATTTATTTTTTCTTTTTTTTACCTTGCATTAAAATCAACACATCTTCACGATCGTTGCTAATTGGCAGGTTTGTACTTGGCATTCGATTATTAATAAATTTTGCACATAAACGTGTTTTTCCTATTCCAAATAAGGCATATATTTTAACACAACAAAGTCTGGATTCTTTTAACAACCTCGGGATCAAAGCCCCAGGTGAAATCACTCAGACTATAGTATCTGACCAGCCGGGTTTTGAAACCTTGTCCAGGATACCTCTATGATAGTGACCCTACCACTTGACTACGAAGAAAGACAAAAGTCAGTGACAATTCATCTGAACATATACCTGTTGAATGCAGGTTTTTCGTATTTAGAGTTGAAATCAACCCATCTTCACGATCGTAGCTAATTGGTAGGTTTATAACCTGCCATTCGATTAATGATAAATTTTGCAGTGTTGGCTGTTTTATTTTACATTTTGTGCTATGCTGATAAGGGTCTTAACGAGATGACGAGCGAAACATGACTAGTTATTCAAACGACTTATCAAAGTTATATAGAAACAGTCGAAGATAGCAAGGGCACAAAAACTTTAATTATATGAATTATGCAATGAAAAGCTCAAACTGTTTATATATATATATATATATATATATATATATTAGTATATGTGCACAACAGTTCCATGCAAAAAAAAGACATTATTTCTATATGAGTAATCTCACTATGTTTCCATAAATTTCCATCTTAAAATTTTCGATAAACTGAGTAATTTTCTTTGCTTATATTTTCTATTCTATCAAAAGTTAATTAAAAACAGTTTATTATAAATTTGAAATAACACTATTCGAAAAAAAAACAAGCATAAGTACTTGTTTTAAAAAAGAACTTATCATTTGTATGAAATATAAAACTGTAAAGATATTTTGTAACCATTGAATCTTATACCAATATATTTTCTATTTTGTCCTTTCATGAAAATTTTTTATCTATTTTCGCTCTTTTCTTTTTTTCTTTCAAAAAAACGCCCCTTTACCATTATTTTCAATATTTCTCAGTTGTTTTATTGCACAGTAATAACTCATGAATATCTCCAAACTTTTTCCCATATAACTAATACCTTCTTCACATGATAATGATTATCGTGAATCATTACAATATATTTTTGCCGTATCTTATCCTTATTTCAAAGTGAAGGATATACTTTGCTGAGGGTAAAGTAGATTGTTTTATGATATGTGATATAATAATACCTAATTATTATTAAAGTCAAACTTTTAGTTAAAATTTTTAGATATCTATTGTATCATCTATCTATTCATTTATCTATCTAGTTAGGCATATAGATATGAATTGATTTACTTATTTGTAATTTGTTTACAAGTTATGATACTGAAAAATTGCGAAACGCAAATGGAAACTGGACTAATGAAACACTGATATATAAACTAGTAAATATATATTTGTAGATAATATTGCCTGGGAGTTACACTGAATCGTTTTATTATTGTATTCGTCTATTTACTTTGTATCGGTATGGCAATGGCCTTCAAATATTTCGCCTCATTTAATAGAATATATGAGATAGATGCCCAGTGTTCAAATAACGAAATATGCAAATCAATCGGAGAGTCATAATTCATAGAAGAGGTAGCATATGCTCATATGCCTTTATTAATATCAATACATATATCACAGGTATATTTATGCTATGGACTATTTTGTGATTTGAAAACAAAAGCTGCAAAAATGTTCTATCATGTAAAAATATATTCTATATTCCCACTTTCAATACATCCGCCATATTGAAAACCATTATTAAACATATCAATTTTTCGAAATTGAACGGAAATGTCCAAAGCATAACATATTGCTTTCCATATTGAATAGTTCGAATGATTCTCTGAAGGAAGGAATTTTATGAGTGATGCAGTAACTGTGTATATTAATGTTTTTAAAACCCAATTCTTCCTTTTTTTTTTTTTTTTTTTTTTTTTTTGTTAAGACCTACTTGTCCCCTTTGCATTCATTCATTCTATACTATAACATCATTATTTTTTATTTTGTTGTTCCATTAAATGCACACTTGTCTTTCTTGTTCTCTCTATTATGTGATATTGCTCATATCATTATTCATTCTTCCTAATTGAATCCATTCCATTCTCAATTTTCGTATTTTGTTGATTAGTTAATTTGCTCTTATATTAAACTACTTTTTAATTTTCATTTTGTATTAAAACGAACATAGTTTTTTCCTTTTCTTTTAAAAACAACCATATTTCTTTTTCTTTTTTTTTAGTATGTATCCCTTTTTCTTCTATTTTTTTTTTTCATAAAGAATCCACTTTTTCTAAAATTTTCTCTTCATTATATCCTACTGTCTTTTTCTCATTCCAACTTTTAAAAGATTCCTTTTTTGCGTATCCTCTGTTTTTCTTATGACACAACTCTTTCTTGTTCTATGTGATCCTTCTTTTTCTTATTTCTTCTCTATATCATAACTTTCCACTTTATTTTTCATTCTCTTTATTACAAGCTATCCTCTTTTTCTTTCGCTTTTTCTTTTATGATGGTACGGCTCTTCGTTATTCAATAACATTTACCCCACTGTTTCTCATTCTCTCCCTCTATTAAATTTTTTCATTCCCTTTATTAAAACATATCCGTCTCTATCCGATGTTCTCATTCAGTTGTATTGTACTATCTCCCTTATTCTAATTATCATAATGTATCCATTTCTTTCTTTTTTTCTCTTCTAAAAATGAATCTTCATTCTTACTCTGATTCTCATTTTCTTTATAACACAAACCTGCCTATCTCATTTTCTCTATCAAAAATTATCCATATAGTTTTCTTATTAAATATAAACGTTCCCAGATCCTTAATATCTATTTTTGTTATATACCACTATTCGCTTTTTCACAATCTAGAACCTGAAATATCTTTTACATTCTCTGCTATAGTTAAAAATTACTATTTCTTATATTTTCTATCATATATCTAGCACTTTCATATACTTTATTCCTTTTATACTACTCCCTCTACTTTTCATTCTCCATTTCTGTTTACTTTACTCCCTCCCACTCTCTCTCTCATTCTCAGTATAATGTATTCCACTTCTTATGAAATCTCTTATAACGTAATCTTCACTTTTACATTCCACATTTCTGTTAAACTTCCCCCTCCTATTCTCATTTTTATATGTAACTAATTTTCTCCTCCTCTCTTTCAATCCTAAAATCATTTCCCACCACACTTGCCCTATTAAACATATTTCTTTTCGATTATTTTTTTTTTTTACTATTATGAACCACTATCCTTTGCATATTCTCTGATATAACATACGTCTCTCCTAGAAAAAAAAATTCTGCTATAGTCACTGCCTCTTCATTCTTTCAATTATATTTTCGTTTCTCTTTTATTCTTCCAGTATAAAAACAACTTGGTATTTTAGTAAAATTTAAAATAAGTATCTCTCTCTCTCTCTCTCTCTCTCTCTCTCTCTCTCTCTCTCTCCATGTTGATGGGCACCTCTCCAGGTTTACAATTATCTTTGTTTATTGTAATAAGCCCCATGCTCTCTCTCTCTCTCTCTCTCTCTCTCTCTCTCTCTCTCTCTCTAATAAACTATACGGATAACCCCTTATCTATCTGATGGTAAATAAACTCCTTCAAGTGTCTCATTTTACCTTTTTATTATAACGAATTTCTCTCTCTCTCTCTCTCTCTCTCTCTCTCTCTTTCTCTCTCTCTCTCTCTCTCTCTCTCTCTCTTTAATAAACCATACGGCTAACCCCTTGTCTATACAATGGTAAATAGACTCCTCCAAGTGTCCTATTCTACCTTCTTGTTATAATGAATTTCTCTCTCTCTCTCTCTCTCTCTCTCTCTCTCTCTCTCTCTCTCAAATGATTTGGAAGAAGCCGAACTGATGAAGGGATATTTCACAACCGTATTCACTAGGGGAAAACCAACGACCCTCCCGAACTAGCTATCAAATATGAAGGATCACAACCACTAAACAAAATAACCTTAATAATGGAATATGGAAAAATTAAAATGAAGGGACTTAGTAAGTTAAAGGCACCAGATCCAGATGATACTTATTCAAGTGAGATTATAGAACTAGAAGATGAGATAACCTCACACTTTTACAAAATCTTCCGAAAGACAGCCAACCAAAGATCGGCACCACGTGGATGGAGACTAGGCTATGTTCCTCCAATCTACAAGAAGGGACCAGCAGAAGAACCTTGCAACTACAGACCTGTGTGTCTAACTTTTTTGCCTTGCAATTTTCTTTTTCTTGATCATTTATAGAAGTAGGACATATAGATAAATACAAAGGTTCTAGATAAAAGAGATCACGTGTGACAAATCTGTCGGAATATTTCCACAACACGTTTAGCATCTATGGCAAAAGGAGGGCAATTGATATCATATACCAAGACTTTCAAAAGGCTATTGACATTGTACCTCATCAAAAATTACTTGTTGAAATTAAAGCTCTCGGCATTATTGAAGAGCCAGCTCAATGGATTGAGGATTCGCGGACAAACAGAAAACAAAGAGCTGTAATCAGTGTAGATGCCTCTGAGTGGGCAGCTGTCACAAGCCGAGTACCTGATAGATCCATCCTTGGCCCATTGCTATTTCTGATTTGCATTAACGACATAGATTTGGGATTAACTAGAAGAATAGTCAAATTAGCAGACGTGACTAAACTGGGCATAAATGCCACTAACTCAGAAGACGCAGACGCCTTAAGAGAGTATCTAATTAAGTTAGGTGAATGATCCAGAAAATTTCAAATACCTTTCAACTGTGGGAAATGCAAAGTTATGCACATAGAATATAGTAATCTACAAAGCATATTACTCACTGCTGGGTAAAGAAATAGACGGTGTGGATCAGAAGGAAGATTTCGGCATTATTATTATCAAAGATTTGAAGTCCAACAAACAGAGCATAAAAGCTAAAAAGAAAGCACAAAAATTGTTACGTTATATAAAAAGACAAATCCAATGCAGAAACACAGACACTATACTTCCGCTGTACACATCACTAGTAAGAATACGGGCTTCAAATATTCAGAAGGGTATAGATTGAATGGAAGCGGTACAAGCTAGGAGCACCAAACTAGTTTCAACACTAAGGCAATATGGATATAGACGAAGGATGAAACAATTGAACATATTTGATCTACAAACTCGACGACTAAAGGGAGAGTTAATAGAGGCTGTCTAAATTCTTGAAAGTATAAAAAATGTAAATTTCAATAATTTATTCACGCTTGGCACAAATCTGTCCAAAGGTAACCGAAACAGACTAAAAAAAAAAAAAAAAAAAATCAATATGGTAATTTCCCCACATACAAAATAGGAAATATATAGAACAGACTCCCAGCGGATGTAGTAAACGGTAGCACGGTAAACAAGCTCAAGAATAAGTTAGACAGGATCATAAAAAATCTCTAAATGTTCAAACTAAATCGTTCTGCCCAAGAGCAAATGGGGCCTCCTCGGATGTACTGAAAAGTCTTTGAGAATTTCAGAATCCGTGTTACTCCTTGTAGCTAATTTTATTACACGCTGTCTTTCTCATTCCTCCTTTCTAATGTAATGAATAAAACACTTATGTTATTTTCTTATCATTTTCACTGATCCCTCTTTATTGTAGCCTCAATCTTGCAATAAAGCATAGCTCTTTTGATTTTTTTTCTGTTATAACTGATCCACTTTTCTCATTTCTCTCTCATTTTCTTTTTCATAACCTCTCTCTCTCTCTCTCTCTCTCTCTCTCTCTCTCATAATTATGATTCTCTCTTTGTCTCATTCTCCAATTATAATGTAACGTAATCTTCTTGCACTCTCTAATAATATACCCTTATCTTTCAGTCTTAATTTGTATTGAAAGGTACACATTTCTCTTTCTCCTCATGTCTTGTAAAAGCTCTCTCTCTCTCTCTCTCTCTCTCTCTCTCTCTCTCTCTCTCTCTTTAGTCTTCTATCAGTATTACATCACATATTTTTCCCAGTAATCATGCATGCAAAATATTTGTGATCCATCATTGATTTGCTTCGAGTTTCATCATTATGGTGTGGAGGCCTTGAATTACTTCCCTTTGGTTCTCCGAATAATAGAAACTAAAGGGAGATGTTCCTTTGCACTTGATGTCCTCGCCGATAATACAAATACGACAATTGTCTATTTTCAGAAACTTCGAAATAAAAATAAAAGGTGAATTGTTTGCCAGGCCCTTGAAACATTAATGTATTGAAGCAGAGCAAAAGTAGTTCTTACTCTCCGTTCCAATTCAAACACAAAGTCAGAATATACATGATATCGCTAGAAACAAATTATAGTATGATGATCAAAATTATTATAGGCTACGGAATGGCATATTAAAAATTGCCTTTATGTGTATATATATATATATATATATATATTATATATATATATATATAAACATATGTATATATATATATATATATATATAGTTGCATATATATATATACATACAGATATATATATATATATATATATAAACATATGTGTATATACATATATATATATATATATATTCATATATATAGTTGCATATATATATATATATATATATTTATATTTATATATGCATATATACATATACATATATATATATATATATATATATTATCATGTAGCGTTATATAATTGATATCTCAAAGTATTCTGAAAACATTGCTCACCATGATACCATACAGTTGGAGAACTACAGTATATGATACCAAGTCTTATTTATTTTGGTAATGGGATTTATTACAGATACATGAGATATAGAAACATAGTGACTATTATATCTAAAATATCCATGATGAAAAGGTTGAATGTTTTGTTAAGATACGTAGACATAAATCACGGATTTTTTTTCATCACAAAATTTCTTATATCATTGGCCTTTTAATAAGTGTTTTTTTTTTTTTCAAGCCGATAATGTTTCGTAGATTTTGAGTAACTTTATTTTGGTGTGGCAAATTCTTCCAACCTAACCATAAAATATCTGTTTGAATATTACAATATGAAAAAGAAAATGTAGACTGCCAATGCCATTATTGTTAAATGATGGTGGGAATGAACCAAAAGACCATAAATTCAACATGCATACTGCCATTTTTAAGATGCCCTGTTTTAAGATATAGTTCTTATTACTTATTTCACTCTCAACCTTTTTCTTTCTTCAAGAATGACATGTTGTAATTACACTATCGTGTTCCATAAAAAAATATTGTGACCGGTACTTGATAAATATTTTCAAAGAATTGCAATTGTATTTTAGAAGAAAACTTTTACTCTTGTTAAACAATATTTTTCATATTGTAATACAATAACATCTAACAACGATAATAAAACAGTGTTATGGTAGCATAGTGGAAAAGTCATAGACTTGCAATTTCTAGGAGTAGTTTTCTAGTGAACATTAAGGATAGATTTTTTATGGATTCTAAGTTAGTGTCTGATGATGCCTGGTCCTATCCTTGCCTGTTCCTCTCTTGAATGACCAATTCATTCACTCTGTTAGATAGACCTATGCTTGATGCGTATTATCTTGTTGAATTTTCTAGCCTTATTTCCCCTTAGTCAAAAAATAAAATACTGGAATAGATGGTATCAGAAATAATAAAAGTGGTAATATCAATCAGAGAAGTAAACACAAGATTTCTGAAAAAAAAGAAAGAAAACAGGTCTCAATTTGGCTTGGGGATCGGCAATAACAGAGCCTTGTAAATGCTGGTGTAGAGATTTCATGATGGCAGACAACAAGAAATTAAAGTTCAAGAACATTTACGGTCAAAACTACCCAGCAGATATTGTCTTGAATAGACGATCCTTAAATGACGATATATGAATTTCAATCTGTTAAGTGCCTAGTTTTAATAGTTTTTCTCGAAAATTTAATATAAACACAAATTCAAAATAGACATGTGGATGTCTA
>NC_090725.1:53674665-53677165 GCF_036898095.1 Palaemon carinicauda | reverse complement strand
CTTTGAAATTGGAAAGACTTTTAGGAAAATTGCTGAACACTTTTATTGGCGAAAGATGAGATCTGAGGTAAAAAGGTTTTTTAATGCTTGCAAAACTTGTCAAGTGGTAGGTAAACCCAATCAGAAAATCCCTAAGACACCTTTAAAAACCTATTCCAGCAGTGGGGGAACCTTTTCAGGAAATTTAGATTGACATTGTAGGCCCATTGCCTAAGACCAGTAGTGGTAATCAATGTATACTGACTATAATGGATCGAATGTCTAGGTACCCAGAAGCAGTGCCCTTGAGGAGTTTCAAGAGTAAGCAGGTCATAAATGCATTAACAAATTTCTTTTCCAGGTTTGGTTTGCCCAAGACGATTCAATCTGATTGCGGGACTAATTTTACAAGCAGAGATTTTTGTAAAAGTTTACAGGAGTTGAAGGTCCAACACATCAGGTCTTTGCCTCACCATCCAGAAAGCCTCGAACATAATGAGTGATTCCATCAGACGCTAAAATCAATGTTAAAAAAATATTGTGGGGAAAATCTGGGAGGATGGGATAAAGTTCTCCCATATTTACTTTTTGCTTTTAGGTCCGTACCAAGTGATGTAATGGGTTTCACCCCCCTTTGAATTAGTTTTTGGTCACAAGGTAAGGGATCCCTTGGATGTGATAAGAGAGAGATGGGAGGGAAGTCACCCTAACGTAAGCTTGATAGAATTCTTTAGAGTGTCCAGAAGTAGGTTAACTAAGGCATGGGAATTTTCTCAGAATAATCTAGTAATTAGTGAGGGGAAGATGAAAAAAAAAGTATGACATAAAGACCAGAGTTAGAGAATTTCAGGTTGGGGATAGGGTACTTGCTCTAAAGCCAATTCCAGGATATCCCTTAACGGCAAAGTTTACAGGCCCATGGAAGGTTTCAAAGGTAGTTAGTAGTCTTAACTATCTGATAGAAACACCAGACAGGCGACGTAAGTATCAACTATGCCATGCAAATATGTTGAAACCTTTTGTTCAGCATAAGAGTAGGGAACCCATCTTATTACTCGATAGGGTTGAGCCTAATGCATTGATATGCCATGGCCCAAAAATAATCAGGAAATAATAATTAATTTGTCGGGGAATTTGCTACCCTTAGAAAGGGATCAGATGGAACCTATGGTAAATTTATGTGAATCTTTTCCAGAATTATTTCAGGATTTTCCAGGGCTTACCAATGTATTGAGTCACCATTTGGAATTGGGGAATGCTAAGCACATCAAGCAAGCTCCCTATAGGACCAATCCAGTAAATAGGAAGATTATTGATAAGGAAGTAGAGTATATATTGGAGCACAATTTAACTGAAGAGAGTAATAGTCCATGGTCTTCTCCTGTAGTCTGGTGAAGAAGGAGGGGGGTGAGTACCGGATGTTCTTTGATTACAGGAGAATTAATGCAGTCACTGAGGCTGACAGCTTTCCTCTTCCTTGAGTAGAGGACTGTATTAATGAAATAGGGAATGCTCAGTATATTAGTTTGATTTGTTAAAAGGGTATTGGCAAGTTCCAGTGACTAAGCGGGCTCGGGAGGTATCCGCATTAGTAACTCATGAAGGGTTGTATGGCTGTAAAGTTATGCCTTTTGGCATGAAAAACGCCTCGGCTACATCCAGTGTTTGATGAATAAGATTGTGGGTACACTGGAAGGAGTAGTGGTCTATATTGATGATATTTTAGTGTAGAGCCATGATTGGGCTACACACTTAAAGAGGATGGAGAAACTGTTTGTTAAGCTCAAACAAGTAGGGTTGGTGATTAATTTGGCAAAGTATGACATAGCAAAAGCAAAGGTAGTTTACTTGGGACATGGAGTAGGTCAGGGTAAAGTACTACCAAATTCTGCAAATGTAGAAGCAATTGTAAATTTTCAGGTGCCGGATAACAAGAAAGCCATTCGCAGGTTTCTGGGAATGATAGGCTACTATAGAAAATTTATAATAATTTTTTTCCAAATAGCTAATCCTTTAACTAATTTATTGCAGAAAGCAGTGGAATTCCAGTGGTCGAGCTCATGTCAAGAATCGTTTGATAAGTTAAAATCCACCTTGTTAACTAATCCAATTTTGAAAGCCCCTAATTTTCAAGTACCATTTAAGTTGGCAATAGTTGCCAGTGATGTTGGTGTTGGAGCTGTCTTGTCGCAGGTGGAGGACTAGGTAGAACATCCAATGGCTTTCTTCTCAAAGAAATTAACTTAGTCATAACATAATTATTCCACCATAGAGAAGGAGACCTTGAGCCTCATTCTCGCTTTTGAAAATTTCAGGTTTATCTTTCCAGCTGCAGGACAGAGATTAAAGTCTGGGACGGATCATAGTCCTTTAACCTTTTTGAAAAAGTTTAAAAGTCGCAATCAGAGATTGCGTAGGTGTAGCTTATTTTTGCAGGAATGGAGTCTGGATATTAAGCACATCTCTGGAAAAGAGAATGCCGTTTCAGATGCCCTATCCCTCTAATTTCTTGTGATGATGA
>NC_090725.1:53657165-53659665 GCF_036898095.1 Palaemon carinicauda | reverse complement strand
TGAAGAGAAGCGCCTCGGTTAGATTCCACCATTCGTTTCTATTTTGAGCTTTTATATCATTACTTCTACAATCATTATCTCCTACTTCACGCTTCATAGTCTCAGCCATGTACGCCTTGGAGTACTCCACTTTTCACTGAAAATTTAATTGATAGGGCTCCAGTATAATAATAATAATAATAATAATAATAATAATAATAATAATAATAATAATAATAATAATAATAATAAAAAGATAAATACTGAATAAGATTACTCTATTAACGACAATATATATATATATATATATATATATATATATATATATATATATATATATATATATATATATATATATATATTCCCAATAAGCCATATATATAAATACATTAAAGTCTGGATTCTCTTAACGACCTCGGGATCAGAGCCCAAGGCGGAACCGCCCAAAGACTATGGGCTTGGACCGAGTCTTTTTTTGTAGATATCTTGTATGTAAATATGTTTTTGTCCAATAAACATTATTATTATTATTATTATTATTATTATTATTATTATTATATCGGACCGGCGGGGATTTGAACCCTCGTCCAGGATATCTGCATGCCAGTGACCATACCACTCCGCCACGAAGAAAGATAAAAATCAATGACAATTCTTCTATACATATACCTGTCAAATTCAGGTTTTCTGTACCTAGAATTGAAATCAACTCATCTTCACCATCGTAGCTAATTGGTAGGTTTGGGACTTGGCATTGGATTAAGGATAAATTAAGAGGTCGTTAAGATAATCCAGACTTTAATGTATTAATACATATGGCTCATTTGAAATATGAAAGAAACACGTTTAAATGTGCAAAAAATTTATCATAAATCGAATGTCAAGTCCCAAACCTACCAATTAGCTACGATGGTGAAGATGGGTTGATTTCAATTCTAAGTACAGAAAACCTGAATTTGACAAGTATATATATAGAAGAATTGTCATTGACTTTTATCTTTCTTCGTGGCGGAGTGGTATGGTCACTGGCATACAGATATCCTGGACGAGGGTTCAAATCCCTGCCGGTCCGATATCATAGTCTTTGGGCGGTTCCGCCTTGGGCTCTGATCCCGAGGTCGTTAAGACAATCCAGACTTCAATGTATTAATATATATGGCTTATTTGAAATATGAAAGAAACGCGTTTAAATGTGCAAAAAATTTATTATTAATCGAATGCCAAGTCCCAAACCTACCAATTAGCTACGATGGTGAGGATGAGTTGATTTCAATTCTAGGTACAGAAAACCTGAATTTGACAGGTATATGTATAGAAGAATTGTCATTGTGTTTTATCTTTCTTCGTGGCGGAGTGGTATTCTCACTGGCATACAGATATCCTGGACGAGGGTTCAAATCCCTGCCGGTCCGATATCATAGTCTTTGGGCGGTTCCACCTTGGGCTCTGATCCCGAGGTCGTTAAGAGAATCCAGACTTTAATGTACTAATATATATGGCTTATTTGAAATATGAAAGAAACACGTTTAAATGTGCAAAAAATTTATCATTAATCGAATGCCAAGTCCCAAACCTACCAATTAGCTACGATGGTGAAGATGGGTTGATTTCAATTCTAAGTACAGCAAACCTGAATTTGACAGGTATATGTATAGAAGAATTGTCATTGACTTTTATCTTTCTTCGTGGCGGAGTGGTATTCTTACTGGCATACAGATATCCTGGACGAGGGTTCAAATCCCCGCCGGTCCGATATCATAGTCTTTGGGCGGTTCCGCCTTCGGCTCTGATCCCGAGGTCGTTAAGAGAATCCAGACTTTAATGTATCAATATATATGGCTTATTTGAATTATGAAAGAAACACGTTTAAATGTGAAAAAAAATAATTATCATATATATATATATATATATATATATATATATATATATATATATATATATATATATATATATATATATATACGAATGCTGTCACCCTAACCGTTGATGATGATAAAAAAGAACATTCTTTTACAATAACTATTTATAGATTCCAATCAGAGATCAAGTAACCCTAGATAAAACATCATTCATTTACTCCGCAGGTATCAATATCTTACTATTTTCTTTTCTTCCCGGCCTTTGAAACACACTCCCTAGGTCTTTTGTCCTTTCAATGAACTTGCCTTGCAAAAGACGCTATTCAATTGCTTACTTCGAGATGAAAACCTGCTCGTTTACTTCCTCTTCCTTCTCTACGTGCATTTATTTTAATGTTAATGTTCTTAAAATTTTTCATTTTCCCTTGTCTCCCTTCCTCACAGAGCTATTTTCCCTGTTGGAACCCTTGGGCTTATAGTATTCCGCTTTTCCAACTAGGGTTTTAGCTTAGCAAATAATAATAATAATAATAATAATAATAATAATAATAATAATAATAATAATAATAATAATAATAATATGCCCATGACAGTAAATAAACCTCCAAATGTGTTCGACAATATAAAAAAAAAAAAAAACCGTAAGTTGAAGATGCTGAATA
>NC_090725.1:53617165-53644665 GCF_036898095.1 Palaemon carinicauda | reverse complement strand
AACTATATCTTATGATTATACTCGCACCACAGGACAATTATAATGGTCAAGAACGCTGCCTTGAAGATTGTCTAAAGATTGTGGTACTGGTCTCTGATTTTCAAAAGTTAATATTGGTGTGTCAACTAATTATTTTGACAGAATTAAAATAACTAATTGGCGTACGAGGGTTATTTTCATACGAAAAAAGCAGCTCATTCAAAATCAATAAAAATTGAAAATGATTTATTCTTGAAAATTTCCTTAACGTCTCGTAATGTCGTCCTGGTACTAATTACCTCGGGAAGTTTACCTCATAATTTTTCCATCAAGTTTAATAAAGCCTTTCATAAGTTTTCACATATTTATGATAATGTACATGTGGGCTAAGCTTAGGATTTTTACCTATAACCAAATTTTACTAAACAGTAATACCATTTAGAAGGATGTTTATGTTTTTTTTTTTTTTATCATGTTGTCACATATAGGACAAATAATGTAACAGAAATAAAGTAAATGCGCAGGAAGTAGGGCGGATATTGCCGAGCTATCAGCTTGTATCCCTGATCCATGGGTTTCATGGGAAGCAGTTCAAGCCGCTTTCATTATTGCTGGGTATTTGCTGACCCAAGTACACGTGCACTGAATCTGTTTCCATGTCAACAGGTACACCGGGGAGAGGGGACGCAGAGTGAGAACCAGTATGGTGCAGTTACATCACCTGCCACTGCTACCCTTAGGTGAGACAAAGCCCTCAAACCCCCCAGCAATGTAGGGGAAATAAGAAAGCCAAGATTATGTGAATAGCAGGCTAATTAACTTCAAGTCCTACTCATGATTGGGCAACCCTCAATAAGCCCACCGGCCATGGTAAGCCTACCACAACCAAGGCGGACGTCCATACACCGTACGACGTCCAATAGTTTCTTTAAGTTTTTATAATCTAAATGTTTCCTCGAGTGTCTGCTCTCCCCATGTGTATATATTGTATTAGTTAAAAGGTAATTCCATTGTATTTGAATGATGAAATCATTTGAGAGCAAGCGAGAAACTTATAATTCTTCTGTTATGCAATCTTAAGTTTTAAAATTCTATTTAACTCGCTTCGAAGAAGAATTATGCTCATTTTAGCTGTGAAAATTAACTTAGATAATAAATCCTCTTGCGACGTAACAATCGCCTAAATCACTGCCTCCAATCATGTATTATTATTATGTAACTAACCCTCACCCTGTGACAATGTTGTATTTATAAGAAAGTTCATAAGATTTCACATAATTTGGGTGACATGCCTTTGATCTTAGACTTTAAGCCACATTGTTGGTAAATTTTTAATAAAACTTACTTTTTCTCAAAAAATTCACCCAATTATTATTATTTTTTTTCAGTTGATGTGGAGTTATTGAATCATTTAATTCTATCCTGCAGTACCTGCAAATAAATAAAAAAAAAATAATAATAAATAAACAAAAGAAAAACAACAGCGGTTGCAAGATAAGGTAAAAGTTGGAAAAGACAGGACAGTAAAGTAAAAAAAAAAAGTATGAACGGATGTAAAGTAAAGAATTATGAATATATCATAATAATAGTCATGGAAATGTAACGCATTTGCACGATATAAACACTGCAGAAGGAAAGAGCATTGCATTGTTTTAAGCTATATTTACATATTTGCTCCTGACAAAATTACATTTATCTTTTTCCATCTATGGGTGTATCAGTCTCGGTTAGGGTTTTTTTCACTAAATTTTTTTCCCACATAAGTAACTTTTAGAAATCTGCTTTTTTATTGTGCTACAGATTATACTTCATTGTCCCCTTCTTTCACTTAACGGCTCTCTACTCCCTTACTATCTTTCCCCTTTTCTTTACGAGTTATCTTGAATTTTTTAACATTTCTTGATTTATTTGACATCCAATTAGTTTAATGTGGTCATAATTATTTTCTTATGAAACTGGCTCCCCTACCTTCTCCCACCAGTTATTGAATAATTCAATATAATCTCTTCTTTCAACAAAGTCATTACCTGAAATTTGTCTGAGAAATCATATACTTAAAAAAAAAACGTATATAAGTATTGAATGTATTTTATCTGGGAGTGGTAGTTTAATATATTTTTTCCAATTTATCAAAGGGTTCTTTGTCTATTTACAGTGTTTTTTTTTCTTCGGTTAAATAATCACTTGCATAGCTCCTTAATAGTGTTGAATCAAACCTAGTGTTCTTTCAAATGACTGTCTTTCTAAACCTCGTACAGTAAGATCACTTTTTTGTTTATTTTTCCCCAAACAGTGTCACTCGTTGTTCTACTAAGCTAAAAAAAAAAAATGCCCTACCTCTGTTTAGAAAACTCAAAAGCCTACATTAGACATCCTACTTCCACTTTTACTTTTTTTTTAACAAACGTTTTCCTGCTATACATTATTTGGGTATTATTTTTTTTTTTAATAAAGAAAGTGGTCTTTGACATTTTACTGAGGTTTCTTGTTATTTCTAAGCCATTGTTTTCAGATAGGTACTTACCGTCTACAGAGTCTCACTAATCCCTTTTGCAATTACATAAACAATATGTGAAAAAAACTATCACTGAATGACATGAAATTTGGAAATTTACAGAATGAGAAAAGAAGTTGATGGATGAAATATACGGAGCATATACCAAAATGTTACATTAATTTTACTTTAACAATTATCTATCTCCAAAATAAAGTTAACAAACTATTATCCATATTATTAATATCACCATTATTAGCGGTGAATTATTATTATTATTATTATTATTATTATTATTATTATTATTATTATTATTATTATTATTATTATTATTATTATTATTATTCAAAGAGGAACTCAAGTTTGAAATTACCAGTACCAGAAGGCCCTGAAAGGGATATCTCCCTAGTGTGGAAAAGAAACGAAGTACTAATTATGCTGGGAAATAGAAATACAAAAATATTAAGACAAAGACCAATCTTACTTAGATTAGAATAATATGCAATGTAAAATTCTGTTTACGTCAATTATTTTCAAAAGAATAAAAAACATTCGTCATTTTTAAGTTTCTGACATTACATAAAACAACGCACTTTGTAATATGGTATGGTACTGGCATTTTATCAACACAAGTCACTTGCAAATACAGCTGATGAAAATAAACTTATAATCATTCTTGAATATTTTTAGAACTATTTTGTAGTACGTTACATGTTATCTTTTATTGAACCTAAATAGTCTCGTTATAATTTGTTTTTAAAAAAAGTTAATCAAGCACACAGGAGTGTCAGTTGATTTATTTACTGTCAGACTCGGAAGGAAAATCTTAACTCTAAATATCACTGAATGATTGCACAAGCGAGAATTGGATGAGATAATGTCTTATTTACTTGATATATTTTTACTTTATATTGATTATATTAGAAGGGTATATTTTCAAGAATATAAAGAAACTTAGAAGGAAACTTATATTAAATATTAAAAAAAAAGTAAAGAACAACCTTAATAATATTCAATATAAACAACAGAAAAATAGATATTTTAAAAATGATTTTTTTTCTTTATAGTTCATTGTACTTTGTACCTATATAATATGCGGTCATACGCGTATTGTTGTATCCTATTTGAACGTTGCTTCCAGTTTTACTAACTAACTCATTTGAGGTGTATGTATATTTTTTTTTCTCTAAATATGGGAGTTTTCGAAAAGAAAATAAGAATTCATAAAACCAAGCCAGACAGATTCATAAATTGATATTCATGATATTCAGTTGAATATTGACAAAGAAGAAAGAAATCAGAGGATGCCATACATCGAGAAATAGAATTCTCTCTTTATTTGTCTCTTGTGAATCTAACATATACTTCCTTTTCCCCCACTCACCCTTCCGATTATTGGGGTAAGACGATATTTTCTATTGATCTAAATACAGATCTAAAAAAGACAGTGCAACAGCTTCCCAATCATCGTATAATTATTTAACTATATTTATAGTGCTTTTGTTTTCATGGAGACAATTGGGGGAATAAATTTAAGTGGCCTATTAGGAACATCCAAGTCTAGCGATCGCCGGACTGGAGTTCGTGTCCCGCCTAAGCTCGATAGTTTCTTGTAGTGTACCAACCTCAGCATACTTGTGAGATAAGGATGAGGGATTCTGGGATAGCCTATAGATCTACCTGCAGATTCATCAACAGCCATTCCCTGACCCTCCTAGGTCCTAACTTTGGTGGATTGGTGGCTTCGGCGCTGATCATATGTATATATGGTCAGGGAATCGTCTTCCTAGCTAGGGTATTGTCACAGCCCCTTGCCTCTGCCATTCATGGCGTCCTTTAAACCTTTATGTCCCATCACAATTCGGGCTTATTTTCCTTTTCTTTCCGGGCAGAAATTGTTTTCTTATCAAGATAAAAATGTTTCACTGAACAGGTACAACCAATGACATCTCGGGTGATTACTTTGTCCCCTATTGTAACAGAATAAGAAATTGCCACTTTATTATGATCTCGCTTTTAGCCCAAAAAAAATATTGTTTACATTTTGTTCTCATTGCATCTATACCGAAAGACCTAATCGCATACTTGAGCAATGTTTTAATCAAATTAAAAAATCACATATGGATTTTTGGATTTAGTTTTGATGAATGTTAACTAATTTTGTCTAAAAAAAACTGATACGGCCATCATATGCTTACGTGGTATATCATGACTTTTTATTATAAAATCATAATAGATAATTTTGTAGCAGTGTAAAACTACCGAAAATGTTTTTCAGTATATGTTGCTTAATTTGAAGCTAATGTTATTTTATTATTTTTCGCAATATTGATAAATTTTATCTATCTTATCAGTCTAAGATATCTTCTCTAGCTATCTTCACTTATTATCATTACTAGCTAAGCTGCAACCCTGGTTGAAAAACCAACAGGATCTGAGCCCAAGTGCCCCAACAGGAAAAAATAACAAAGATAGGAAACTAAATAAGAAAATAGATAAAGATTTCAAATCTCCCTCTAGCTTTCTAAGTTCTATTTGAGTAGTATTTTCTAATATTTGTTTTACTTTTTTTTAATAAAAGGCTTTGGGATAAGTATTTTTTATAGGAATGTTTCCTGAATTTTAACATCAGTAACTATATCAACAATAACTGCAATAATACCAGTTAACACAAGAACAATTGCCACAAAAGCAATGGTAATATCACTTTCCCATCTCTTCTACTTTTGAATGTCATATCTCTCCATCAAAGTCTTGAAAATGATATAAATTTAGTTCTCATTAATTGTCAAAATGAGACTGTTTATGTTCATACTGATCTCTGGGATACTCTGCTTCTTATCCTGGCAATGACTAATGCTACCCACCATGCAACGGACATAGTGCAACACCGAGCACTAAAACCTCTCCAGATAACATAAAATAAGAAATAGGCTGGGTTCAAGTGTTCCTTTGATGTCATGTTCTGACAAGAATGTTCATCCGTAAAAATTTTATGCAAATGGCTTGGTACCGTCAACGCCAGGGAGACATTACTTACACGGTAATCATGTGGCACAAACCACAATCATTATAGTGACCAAAGAGTCCGTAAGAATAACACGGCTATAAAACCATGTAGCGGGTACGTGATCGGCACTGGTTTATTTTTTGTTAATTCAACAGGTATATTGAAAGCGGTGTTTGTAATATAGATTATGACCTTTACTTTCAATCAATAGAACACTCTTCTATTTCCTACTCAACTGTACTGTTTCCCTCTTCTCTTCTTTGCAACCATTAACCCTACATTAAAGGGTCAGTTGCCTGATCGGTCCTCTCAAATGTCTCATATCAAAGGAATCCTCTTCCATCAAACTACTTTTCTCCAGATCATCATTCACCTTATCTCGTCATCTAATTTTTCTGCCTTCTCGATTTTCTCCCTTCAACAGGCTCCTCCCTCCCTCCTTACTTTATATCCTCAACACATGCCCACACCATATCAGTCGTGACACTCTTATCACCTTTGTAATCTTTATACACCTGCCACTCTTCTTATTTTATCGTTTTCCAGTCTACGAATAAATACGTATAGCTTTGGATAGCTTTACAGTACTCTCTCTCTCTCTCTCTCTCTCTCTCTCTCTCTCTCTCTCTCTCTCTCTCTCTCTCTCTCTCTCTCTCTTTTATCGATTATCATAATTGTGTTGGCATGTTTTTTTGTGACATAGAAATGGCAAGGACATTTTCCGAGTTCATAAAATGTTTAAATTCATTTTAATGTTTCTGGATCACATATCTTTTGGTAACAGTTTATGAATGTTGTCAACGTTCTCTTGCTGTTAATTTTAGTTGTTACTATCGGGTATGGTATTTGTAAGTTTATATCTACTTGTAAGAAATAATTGTTACTGAGAGATAGAACGTTTTAAAGAAGAAAAGAGACACTGCACATGTTAATGTATAATTTTTGTTAAAACAGTGATCTTTTCTCTAATATTTTGTGGTGTGTAGCAGCAAGGCAATTGATTTTTCGTAATATCCAAATGCGAGAAGTGACAAAGAAACACACAACATTTCAAAGGAATAAAACAGAAATGGTAAGAAAATAGCGATTCCTTTGGTAAGTGGGAATTTAAAGACACAAAATACATGAGCAGAATAAGGCATAAGAGGAGTCGGAGACAGAAGAGAGATACAGATACATTGATTTTACAAAAAGGTGTGCAATAAACAGGGAGACGACATAGGCTATGTCACTACCCAAGACTAGAGAACGATGGTTTGATTTTCGAGTGTCCTTCTCCTAGAAGAGCTGCTTACCATACCTAAAGAGTTTTTTTTTACCCTTACCAAGAGGAAAGTGGCCACCTAACAATTAGTGCAGTAACCCCTTGAATGACGAAGAATTGTTTGGTTATCTGTGTTGCCAGGTGTATGAGAACAGAAGGGAATGTGTAAACAATAGGCCAGACCATTCAAATTGTGTGTGTCTGTCTGTGTGTGTTGGCAAAAGAAAAATTAATTGTAATGAGAGAGATGGATCCAATGCAGTACTATCTGGCCAGTCAAAAGACTCCAAAAACTCTCTAGATGTAATATCTCAACGGGTGGCTGGTGCCCTGGCCAACCTACTACCTACAGAAAAAGGGGTGCATTATAACAGAGAGAGAGAGAGAGAGAGAGAGAGAGAGAGAGAGAGAGAGAGAGAGAGAGAGAGAGAGATAAGGGGGCGGGGGGTCCGTTATAGGTGGCTAAGATCTCATTTAGGTAAAAAAAAAAAAAAGCTTCAGCGCTCTTCTGCACTAACAGCTGATGAATTGTACAACTAGTAATGAAGATAAATACTAAAATATAGTTTTGATAAATTCTACTTAGGAGAAAGATGATACTTAATTCCAATGATTCGTAGGAGAGAAGAAGCGTTTTGATTTTCATTCGTAAATATCTAATTTCATTAAATATCTAAAATATAATGAAGCTCCAGGAAATCTCATCTATTTGAAAGAATTGTTCATATAGAATAACTTTTGTTCATATATTTTCTCTTTCAATTATAAATGCAGCATGTCCAAATATAATCAAAACTGTAATAAAAACTTCAATGAATTAAACTAATTACAAAAGGAATAATCATTTATGTGGTCGTTATCAATGGCATTAATTAAATTGTAAAATTATAATCAATGCAAGCAGTAGTACAACCGTAATATCTTAAATGAACTAATTAGAAGGGATAATCATTCGCATGACATGAATCTTTTGCTTTTGATTACAAGCAAAAACGGGGTATTTGAATGAAACATCAATCAACATTATAATAATAAACAATAAATTAGATTTCCTTAACTGTGATGAGGGTATTCATCCCTCCTCTCACTTAATCAACGAAAACTAATTACTCCTCTTAATTAATAATGCGATGGGGAGAAAATATTGTCCATAAAAAAAATTAAAATTTCGAGAAAAAAAAATGAAAAGGGCAATATTTTTCCACGGCTATTTTTAAAGGCCTCCATTTACGAAAAAAAGAAAGAAGAATATCAGGTACAAAATTCAAAATTGACTTGAGAACACTTTTTTTAGATAGTAAACTAGAAAATTATATTTTCCGAACATAATTTTGTAAAAGATGATGCGTAAATTAATTTCAAGAAGAAAACATTTTGTTAAGATGTTATACTGTATGATTAAAACGACAATTTTTACCATATCATACCGGCTTAAACGACTATAATAAAGCTAAAAGAGCTAGTAAATGTGATATGCAACAAGAAGTGTAGTATAAAGTAAAATAGTCTAGAATAGAGTTAATGGATAATAATGTACAATGTCATAAATATTGTAAGGAAAGAACATTTATAAAGAGAATGAAGGTAATTTTCTTCGAATACAGATGTGTTCAACTGTCGTCTATTCGACTGACTGCGCCGAATATCAGGTCAACAGATCATTTTAATTGTGTGTATATATATATATATATATATATATATATATATATATATATATATATATATATATATATATATATATGTATGTATATATATATATATATATATATATATATATATATATATATATATATATATATATATATATATCGATCTATCTATTGCCGCTTGGTGATTTGTAATGAAAAAAAAACATACACATAAACACACATACACGTACATGCTAAAGGTGTAGCAGATTGCTTCGTCTTGACATAGACATAGTGGTCATTACAGTATACAACTGGTGGCAGCTAACAGTCTAGTCGATGGCACCACATACCTGAGCATAGAGCACTTTCACCAAAGTCATTATTGCACCACCGGGTTAGACATATACCGATGCATACTTCAACTTATGTTGCAGAATAGAAATAATATTACCATCCCGACAGTATTCGGCTGGTGGAAAAAAAAATATCGAGAGCCACCAAATAAAACTACTGATTTGCTGTTAAGTACTTCCCAGTAGTGATACTCATCAACATCACTGAGTGCACTGTACTATCTACAACGATCATTATGACGGAAGTAGTCACACAATTATGTTCAATACACTAACAAAGCTAAAATGATGACTAGGGTGTTGAAAAATGCTTTATAAAACAAGTACTATTCAAGGTGATTTTTTAAAATCTTTATCTTATTAGCCACAAGCCACTGTCCATGAATTAAAGTAATGAAGAAAAGTGTTTTTAAAGATGAGTGGGGTGAGTGAAATATTGCGGCTAGTAGCCTAGGACCATTTTCCAAAGGATATAAAAGGTTTCAAAAACTATATTTGCAAAGTGTAGAATTGGAGGTCAGGTGGTAAGTTGGTTTTGAAAAAGAGGCCAATTGTGGAAGAGAATGTTGAAAAAAAAAAATGGAAATGATGTACAGGGAAACTGTACGAAGAAGCTTCAGTAAGGATTGACCTTCTACTCTGGCGAATAAATTTGTTAAACAGTAAAGGATTTTCTTGAAAAGATATAGAAGTAATGAAAGATATAGTATAACTATTGAGAGATGTGAAGAGGGGTGAAAAGGCATGTTTTAGGGGTACTGGGTGTGGTGTGATACAGATAATGCCATCATTGCTGTAACAGCATTTGATACATTTGATGAATTAAACTATTGTGAGAAGGCTATAGTAACTTGAGCTGTTAGATATCAAAAGTGAATCGAATCTTTTGGCCAGGTGGCTGGTCGATTAGATCTGGGTAATTAATTATCAGCTGGAGCAAATGGAAAGCCTTGTGTCCCTTAAGGATCCTGTACATTTAGCCCAGTTCATGGTTAACTAGTATATGAGAAAGGGGGCCAGCGTTGGTAGCTGTATTGACTGTTTGGATTACCATATTAGCATCCCTTTTGATCTCACCAAACACGTTGTTGGTGAGCCTCTACACATTATATGTCATCGAGTTAGATGTCATCAAGTTTTATGCTTATTATATAGTAATAAGCACAAAAGGTTTGAAGGCCTACTCATGAATGGCAGAGGCAAGGGGCAGTGTCAGTGCCCTAGTTGCTAGCTGGACAATGTCTATTCAGTACGTAGACCTTTAAGCCCTTCCATAACACCACATCATTAACTCAAAACGATAGTGAGGTTGTAGATATGATATGAAACTATCGAGTTTGAGCAGGAGAATACCAGGCAAGTACGTTTCCAATAGGCTATCACGAAATACAATAGTTTTCTCTGCTCTTTGGTAAAAATTATTTTCCCTTTCCTCCGGAGCTCTACAGATGTTTCTCTTATCTGGTGATTGTCGATATCGTTGGTTTGTTGTTCCCTTTAAGTGAAGGATTTGGTAAGAAAAGGGGCTGAAGGGTAACCGTTGTTTAGTAGATAGTATCTAACAGAACCTATCCTTCTATTGTTTTATCTTTGAGTCCCGGTTAAGATATCTAATTGGTATCAAGCCTCATACTAGTATATGGTCAGGTTGGGGTGTGGGAACCTATTCGTCAAGGTTGATGCACTTCCGTCCTTACTGGGATTCAGATTTTTTTCTATTATTTATGTCAGCAAGTTTTTGTCATTGGTTTGAAGCATCTTCAGAATAAATTATAACTGCTTAGAAATTCATGATTCTATTTGTATTTGTCTCTAGCATATCATTGGTGTGCATTTGAAAAAAATATATATCTTTACTATTTGCAGTAAGTTAAGATCTTGAATTTTATTTCTCATCCAATCTCATTTCATTAGTTTCATATATACTATCCTATTTTTTCCAATACCTTTTTTATTTACTAATATTTGACTTTCGACCTACTGGATTATTGTATTCTTCCTTCCACTTGCCTACCTATGTATTCTCTAACTGTTGTTTTCGCCCGTCATTTTGTTGGTGCATATCTTCTTCCCTACGTCTCAGCTTTTTCTTTTTCCTTTATCTTCTACATATGGCAATCAGATCTTTTCTCAAAAGCGCCCTTCTAAGAAATGATAAAGGAAGCAATGGCTTATATGTATTGATGTTTGATTTGAATGATTGAATTTTGATCGCATCCTTTCTCAATTTCACTCAGTTCAACAACTTTAAGCATATTTATCATGATTCAGACATTTGTAGGAACTAACAGACCATCTGGAGAGGCGAATGTAGAAAGAAGAGATAATTATAATAGTGATTATGGTTAAAAAAATTTTGAGTCCATTATTCCTTCATTATATTTTTCAATTACTTATTTCTATGTATTTAGAGTGATATAGTTTCATATATACCTTCATGATGTGTGTGAAAAGTTATTCAATATTATGCTTTAATAAATAACATGATTGCGTATTGTTTGTGACTATAGTAGCAGAGGATTATTTAGATATCAAGAAATAAATTAAAAGTTTGGCAGACGTACTCAGAGAACCTTATTGAACAAAAAAAATCCTTGACTTCAATTTTGTCTCTTTAAGTATAAATAAACAGTATTTGTATGTGTCCTACTGTATACATGTGCCGAAGACCTTAAATATAGTAGATATTTATATTTTTCCAATCAACACAAACCAATGAAGAATATTTTTATATCAAGTTATTGTGTATGCGGTATGTACTGCATCAAAACGTATGCTTTTAAGCATTTTCATGGATTAAAGTGGCATATCGAAGTATACAAATAATTGAATAATATTATTACCATATATTTAAAGTAAAGAGCTAACTGCAGTTAAAAAATTAGATGATATGGAGAGAGAGAGAGAGAGAGAGAGAGAGAGAGAGAGAGAGGGAGAGAGAGAGAGAGAGAGAGAGAGAGAGAGAGAGAGAGAGAGAGAGAGTGCATAAATGTATATAAGATTGGTCGTTGTTTTGATAAAAATAGAGATATATATATATATATATATATATATATATATATATATATATATATATATATATATATATATATATATATATATATATATATATATATATATATATATATACATATATATATACATATATATATATATATATATATATATATATATATATATATATATATATATATGTATATATATATACATATATATATATATATATATATATATATATATATATATATATATATATATATATATATATATAATAGATATGTGTGTATGTGCGAGTGTGTTCGCGAGTCTTTATAAAGTATAGAGCCTGGGTCTATTTCTGATATTTACTGGCAACCTTAAATAACAGTTCCTCCTCGATTCTAGAATACTATCACAATTTATAGCCACTTTATCCGCAAAAGATTTACTGGTCTCCCTTCCTATGGAGCGTCCACTACATAATTTTCCATACCTCTTTGAACAGAGAAAATTATTCGCGATAGCACTCTGATCTGGACTAAGAATTGCCGAGGCAATGAATCCCAAGAGGTGGGGAAAACTGCAAGTTAAGTTATGGAACTAAAAAAGCTGAAGATGTGACAATTTAAACTTTACCCTGTTGACATTTCAGCTAAATCTTGCATTTTTCTTCACATCAGAGAACTGTCTTTAAATTTATTGGTTCACTTTTAGTCCTACATAATTTAGCAATTAGGTATCTTTATGAGGCCTAAGTTTATACCCAAGTAGATCTTTTTTTATAACACTTATCACTAATTTAAATTCCAGTGGTGTTTCTCATTACACTAGCTCAACCGACAAATAAAGACAGGAATTGTAGGAAACCAGAAAATGGACAATAATCTCTATATACCAAGGGACCTCCACCAATTTTGGGGGGTAACCGACATTAAAATAGAAACAAACGTGGACTTTTCCTCTCTTTGCTTCTTTCAGCCTGGCGAGGGATTCAGCCGAGTTTGGCTGGTACTGCTAGGGTGCAACGCCCCCCCCCCCCCCATCATTATCCACCACAAATTAAGTTTCACATACTGAATACCATACTACTGCTACCTCAGCGGTCACCACGGCAACCGAAGGAAGCAGCATGGCCTACCGGAACTGCGTCACAATTGCTCACCATTCATTCCTATTTCTACCATATTCCCTTGTCTCTCTCAAATCTATCCTCCTATCAACCAGATTTTTTTTTTCACTCAATCTATCCATCAATACCTTGGCCTACCTTTTGAATTCTTGCAATCATCACCTTCTTCAGCAGACCGCCACTTTCCATTCTCTCTACATGGCCAGACCACCTCAATATTATCATTATTATTATTATTATTCTTATCAAACAGATGATGAATGAAGAAGTATTGAATTAAAAGCTCAATATAGAGACGACTGACAAAATCTAACCGAGGCTCTTTGCGTCAATAGGCGTAGGAGGAGATGAGGATGATGATGATGATGATGATGATGATTATTACTATTATTATTATTATTATTATCAGATAAGCTATAACCGTAGTTGGAAAAGCGAGATGCTATAAGCCCAAGGGTCCCGACAGGGAAAAGTAGCTAAGTGAGGAAAGGAAATAACCAAATAAATAAACTTAATGAGAAGTAATGAATAATTGAAATAAAATATTTCCCAGAACAGTTTAAAGGTTTAAAGGTTTCAAGGCTGCTCATGTATTACAGAAGCAAGGGACAGTGACAATGACCTAGCAACACGAGTGTCCTAAATGCTGACCATATATACATATTATGATCAGCGCACAAGCCCCTTCTCCACCTAAGCTAGGACCTGGGACGGCTAGGTAATAGGCTGCTGGTGACTCAGCAGATAGATCTATAGGCTGCACCATCATTAACTTAAAAGGATTGTGAAATTGCAGCGACCAATGGAACTAACGAGTTTGAGCAGGATTCGAGCCCAAGTCTAAAGATCCCCAGTCAGTGACATTACCACATAGACCATCACGACTCTGAAACAATGTTAACAACAGTAACAACACTAAAACAGATCTTTCATATATAAACCATATATAGGGGATTTATGTCAGCCTGTTCAACATAGATACAATTGCTGCAAGTTTAAACTTTTGGAGTCCGACTGATTCTACTATCCGATTAGAAAGATTATCCCTCACCTTATTGAAAACTGTGTATTATTGATTCTCACGATAGAGTATGCATGACTTTTAAAATTAACTGCATACCTAGTGTAACGAACAAGAAGGTACTGTCCCGGAAGATCTAATCGTAAAGGGTGGTCTTAGCTATGAAGAAACTATAAATTCAGACACAAATCCATCGTTTACATATTAAATACACATAGGGGATAGCTCTAAGAAAAAGTCTTTAAAGGTTTAAAGGTTTAAAGGTCGTTCATGAATGGCATAGGCAAGGGACAGTGACATTTCCCTATCAAGCAGGACAATACAGTAGAGACTGACCTTATATACATATGATTAGGGCCCAAACCCATTCTCAACAAAACTAGGACCAAGGCAGGCCAGGAATTGGCTGCTGATGACTCAGCAAATAGACATATAGGCTCTCCCAAACACCCCATCCTTAGCTCACAGGGATGGTGAGATTGCACCGACCAAAGAAACTAACGAGTTTGAGCGGGGCGTTCACAAGTCAGGGACGTTATATGGAAATATCTGAGTACCTCCAAAGTCAATTATTGTTAAATAAGTTTATAAATCTAATAGAACTAGGTGCACTCCTGTCTGTTATGAATGTTTTTCTCTATGGGTAATAAAACATTGTAAACAATACTGGAACGGACACAGAACTTCCCTAATCTATGGTCATCAATCAACTCCCAATATAATTAAATTGTCTGTGGCCTGCAGACCATCTCATATCCGACTTCAGCGTTGTTTAAGTAATTAACATGTTAAAGTAACCAGGTTATCGAGGTGGCTGTATTCTATATATAATAATCTTAATTTAAACACATACGTGCATCCATTCATACGGATTCATACAAGATCAAAATCATTTATTTTCCTTGCACTACCAGATCGTTACCTGTGTAAACATTATTTTGCACTACATATATATATATATATATATATATATATATACTTATATATATGAACATATATATATATATATATATATATGTATATATATATGTACACACACACACACACACACACACACACACACATATATATATATATATATATATATATATATATATATATATATATATATATATATATGTATGTATATATACATATATATATATATATATATATATATATATATATATATATATATATATATATATATGTGTGTGTGTGTGTGTGTGCTCTTCGCACTCCCCAAGAAAGATTAATTCGCCAATCAGTCAGATAGGCTCCATAAGGTACTAGAAGAGTTGGAAGAACCGGCCTTCTTGGCTGATGACTATGAAGCGTGAAGTAGTAGATGATGAATGGGAAAGTATTGAATTGAAAGCTCAATTTATATACGACTAACGAACCCTAACCGAGGTCCTTTCGGTCACTAGGGTCATACATATATATATATATATATATATATATATATATATATATATATATATATATATATATATATATATATATATATATATATATATATATATATATATATATATATATATTAGTGTGCTATTTTTATAAGCACACATTGAGTATGTGTTGTTTAAGATGTTAAGTCTTGATAATGAAGTTCATCTTATTAGCTTTAAAAAGTATTTATTCTCTAAAAACAACAGAGTTAAACATCTCCATCATAGGAGTGGAGCTGGTTTGGTCGGATGACCAATTCAGGTGAAGTATAGATATGAACTGCCTAAATTATCGATATCACAGATATCGTATGCTTAGTTGTCGTAGCATTTAAACACAATATGGAAACTGTTACATTCTTTCTCGGAAGACACCTGCATCCGGTGACGACACAATCTTTCACACACTGATGCATTGGTGTTGACGTTTCAGAAAAATGTTACATTGCCGAGGCTGCATAGTGCATCCTGTTTATGATTTTATATGACTACAGCAAATCTCACGCTAGCATCTTCATCCAAAATGACATATTACGTCATGTGTTTTAAACATGTAATAACAAACTATTTCATTTATTACATTAGCTCGGCCAAAAAACAACAAGCCAAAACATGTTTACTAGGTGTGACTGGACATATGTATTATTCTTTGTTTAACTTTAGCCATAAGCAAATGAGGACGAATGTCCAAATAGGCACATCAAAAAATAATAACAATAATGCATATGAAAAGATATTACCAACGCAAAGAAAAAAAAATGCATGATAAATACAGATCATATATATGGTACATTGCTAGCAAATGATTATATGGTACCAAAAAAAATACTGATATACATATGATTCGGTAACTTGTTAAAGAATAATTGTTACCTTTGTCAGAAACATAGATTAACACAATACGGTAACTAATAAAAATATTTGTTACCTTGGTAAAGATTCAATTTTAGTGCAAAAACACGAATTCCTATACGTATATATATATATATATATATATATATATATATATATATATATATATATGGCTGATATATTTTATTATATGCCCATAGATTCTGTTAATTTAATTTTTTTTCTCTTTTTTTTTTACATTCCGGCTTATATATTTTATTAGATGCCGAGAGAAAAAATGATTTATATTTTTTTTAATGTTTTTTTAAATGTATTTTTAACAATGCAAAGTTCAATAATTTCTTCAATTACATTTTACTAGCGTACTAACAGCTTTTCTTACAAACTCAATTTCCAAACATTTTACTCCTTTAGCGAATGAGGTGGCCACTTCAAACGGCTTTAAACTGAATTAAATAAGGAGTTTTGTCTGGACATGGCGAAACGTTCTGTTTTAGCTTCCTGCTGTACCGTAACCTACGCCAAACAAGGATGTTCACGGCAATAAACATCATCACCGTGATGCCTAATCCTGCTAGTAGTATGGGGTGAAGAATTTCCTTATAAGTCGGTGACAGGTGGTCCATCTCGGTCAATTTCATCAACCGCTTGGCAACCTGTTGATTGTACGGGAGAGGTAGTGCTGGCATTGTAGATGTCCACGTGAAGTTCGCGAAGTAGGCTCGTTCTCTGATGAGTGTCCTTAGACCAGTATCTATGGAATTAGGGGAAGTCCCGATACAACCATCTGCTGCAACAAAGATGTGGGCGAATGACGTGGATCCGTCAGGGCATGATACATTGAAGCCGTCCTTGTCGTATCGTATCCACGAGCCATTGTTCAGTCTGCAATTGAACTCATTATTGTCAAAGGGATAAAGCTTATCCAGACATTTTTCACTTGTATGGGAGAGAGCACTTTCTAGCACTATACCTAACTCACATGAATCCATTAAGTTTTTATGGAATTCAAATGAGTCAGCTGTACATATTTTTCTATCCATTGCGTCTGAACAGTGAGTTAATTGATTTAAGTCTTTAATGACCGTATATGTTTCCTTGTCTGGGGAAATCAATACGTGTCCTGTCAAACTGGATATTACTGGATTCGAGTGATTCGTCATGAAAGTCGGAAATGGTGATATCCTGTAAGATTGTCAAGCATCAGAAGAATCAAAGGGAAATGTAATCCTAATCTTGTTATTATCAACGCTTACTGTAATTAGGCTGTAATATAATTCTAACCTACGTTCGCCTAACAAAGGAACATAGCCTAGTTTATCCCTTCCGTTCTCCAGAATTAACTTTAAGTAATTTATAGGCAACAAATGGGGCGACAGTACACTTTTAGTTGCTAACGTGATAGCTTCTACATAATCCTTGGATTTCTCGATGAAATGTGCAATTCTGTTATGTATGTGATCTATCTTTGAATCATAATACGTTAACGTTGCCAACAAATCCTGTACTTCCATTATCTGAATGATATTATTTGAATGTTCATTTACTAAATCCATAATTTGATTGATTGAAGCTAACTGATTCCTTAGTTCTGACATAATCAATTCATCTTCATGAGTCAAGAACTCAATTTTCTTATTTTGATTACTAATCTTAAGACGATTGGAAATTCCTAAACCTAAACTTGCAATAGACCCAAAGATGTTTAATGCAGCATAAATAAACGGATTTCGTCTTTCTTTATGTTCGTGTCCTACAGTCCACATCAAAAGGTCATAAGCCAAAGATCCTGTCTCGTAAGTCTTATTTTTCAAGTCATCAGTTAGCATCTCTGCAACTTTTAATGTTGATCCAAGCAAACTCTCTGTAGTCAAATGAAAATGTCTTCTATGCAACTCATCCAATGAGGCAGAAAACCTTGAAATAGCGGTTCTTAAGCTAGTGACATCATTCTCTGGAAGAAAAATTGCTTGCATATTCACTTCTACAACTACGTTGCTCGATGTAATAAAAACGTCTTCTTGTCTTTCAACTATAGTGCCATATTTAAAATCTATACTTTTAGTTTTAGAGCTCATCCCACACGAGAAAAATGTCTGAGCGAACAATATCACTCCCAACAACAAACAATTCATCTTGGAAACCTGTAAAGAGAAAAACATATGTAATTACTCCTGTATTAAGAAGAAAACTTTTAATCACATAAAATAAAAAAAATTTTCCCTCACTTGTTTCCCTCTTTTTTTTTTTTTTTTTTTTAATTTCTTATGTGAGCCAATGGTACTATTCTCTCATCCGTGGGTTGGGCTACATTTTGAACTCTGAACCTATTAGCCGTTAATGTTTCCAAAATGTTAAATGGGCCTTCAAACTTAGGTGTTAGTTTATAATTGAGTCCTTTACGCACATTGATTTGTATATAAACATTATCACCCACGGTATATGTTTTAGTTGGCTTCGCTATTTTATCATGATTCCTTTTCATTATGATTTGTGATTCTTCTAAATTCTTTCGAAGGATATCATATCGACTTATACTTGCATTTATACATTCTTTTAAAGGATTTGATAGATTAGTTGTAGGCGTTAATACATGGAAAGGCGTTCTAACTGGGGTACCATACAATGCTTCATGCGGTGACATTTTAATTGATATATGATATGAATGATTCAGAGTACTCAGTGCCGCCGGTATTGCAATATCCCAGTTGGGGTCTGATCCCCCTATTGTTAATCTTAATATATTTAAAATCTTCCTATTTGCTCTTTCCACTAGCCCATTCGACTCTGGGTGATATATCATGGTATTTATTTTCTTTATGCTAAGGAATTCACACAATGAGGTAAGAAAGTGATTATTAAATTCACCACCCAAGTCTGAGATTATCATGTGTGGAATTCCATGTTTAAAAATGTAACACTCGTAAAACTTCCTAGCGCATTCAATCGCAGTTTTAGTTTTAAGCGCTATTAGTTCTGTATATCGACTTAAAGCATCTATAATTACTAAGAGGTGCTTATTTCCTCTGTCTGACTCGTAAAATCCTGTTAACAAATCTAAATGTATTCTTTCAAAGGGTTGATTGGGCACGGGATAAGCCCCTAGGCTGACAGGTGTTTTCGTATGCCCTTTGTTTTCCTGACATGTGCGACAATTAGCTATGTGTCTTTTTATATCTGTAAGCATCGTATGCCAATAAAACAATGATTTGGCTTTCTGTGACATTAATGAGAACCCCTTGTGTCCATGTAATGGATTTGAATGCAACCAATTCAGGACAGTGGAAATAAGTGAGATTGGTACTACTACCTGGTAGTTAGTTACATGTGGTGTATTGCGGGTTTTCCTTGTCACAGTCCTACACAGAATATTATCTTTGATTATATAATTCTGCTGCTTAAGCTTTATATATCCCTTTTCCTTATGATTACCTTTCAAAGCATTTATAATTGTTTCTATTTTCTGATCTTTTCTTTGCTCAGTCTGTAACAATTCAGCGCTCCAGCCTAAATCTTCTTGTTCAGATATCGTTTTAACAATAGGCATGGATGTTGATATATCTATTAATTCAGCTAAAGGCTCCGTACAAGATGACTCGGGGTTGCCTGATAATGCATCCGCAATGATATTTGCTTTCCCAGGTAAATACCCGATTCTTGCGCCAAAATCTTGAATGATCAAATGCCACCGAGTTCGTTTAGGGCTGTGGTTGAAGCCTTTAAAGAACTCGCTTAGTGGTTTATGGTCAGTAAGAACCTTAACGGGATAACCGTAAATTATGAACTTAAAATGCACTAGTGAATTAACAATAGCTAGCTCTTCCTTGTCTATTACTGCATACTTACTTTCGGAAGTTCTCAATTTTCGAGAATAGAAAGCTATCGGGAAAAATTGTTAATCATATTGCTGAAGCAATACCCCTCCTACTCCTAAGTCTGAGGCGTCTGTTGCAATGAAGAATTCCTTACCGAAGTCAGGAAATTTTAAGATAGGAGAACTACACAGTTCATCTTTCAAGGTATTAAACGCCTGTTGATGTTGCTCAGACCATATGAAATCTACGCCCTTCTTCGTAAGATCAGTTAAAGGAGCGGCTATTATTGAATAGTTGCGTATAAAACGCCTGTAATATCCACTACAACCCAGAAATTGCTGTATTCCCTTGACATTAGTAGGTATGGGAAAATTACGTATAGCCGACACCTTATCATGGACTACTTTAAGACCTTGGCTTGACACCATGAAACCCAAATATATTAATTCTGTTTTGAAAAATTCACACTTACTAATCTTTACCCTTAAGTTATGTTGTCTTAATCTCGTAGTACTAGTTCTAACTTACGTAGATGTTCTTCTAAGGTGTTGGAAAAGATTACAAGATCATCCATATAGGCATGCAATATATCCCCTAACAAGTCTCCAAACACTATGTTAATCATTCTTGTAAATGTTATAGGAGCACAACGTAAACCAAAAGGCATCCGTAAAAATTCATAATGTCCCCTGGCTGTGCTGAAGGCTGTGTATGGGATACTATCTTCTTCTAATGATATCTGTTGAAAGCCTTTAAGTAAGTCCAAACTGGTAAAATATTTATTCTGACCTAACAAAGTCAAAATATCGTCAGTACATAGCACTGGGAATCGATCAGGGATCGTCTCCTCGTTTAGACGACGAAAGTCGACGCAGATACGCCATGTTCAATCTTTTTTCGGTACAACTATTAAAGGAAAATTATAAGGGCTCTTTGATTTCCTAATGACTCCTTCTTCCAGCATTTTACCTACTTCATCATTTATTTAATTCTGGAATTTCATAGGGAGTCTGTACAAGGGTATATAGATAATTTTCTGCTTGTCCTTTAACCTTATTTGATGCTCGATCACATCTGTTTTTCCTAAGGATCCATCCGTAGTGGAAAAAACATCATGATATTTAGTTAAAAGTCCAAAAATTTTCTGCTGAATTTCTTCGTCTTGAATGTCTTTATTGATTTTATTTATAATAGATCGCAAAATGGATTCATCCGCAACTGATTGAGAGTGATTGATTTCAGTAACGGTAAGAATACGATGTTTATAAACTTCTACATCCAAGATATGTTGATTTTTGTGAATTACTAAAGTGTTATTTGAATGATTACAGACTTCAATATTACATTGTTGATGTGAGCCTACTGTATAAATAGCTTGTGTGACAGACAATCCGTTAGTTTTCAAAGTGTCGGAAAGGATTAATGTTTTCTTTATTTGCACTATTAAATTCGAAGGTACGTTTGGCTCGAAAGATTGCGTGCAAGATGATATTACGGGTGAACGAGAATTCTGCTGGGTCGCGTATATTATTTCTTTATTAGTGAGACAAGTTATTGGTTCTTCAACGTACGTTACGGTTACATTTGTCGTCTCCTTTTTATCCAAAACTGATTTTAAGGTATTAGAGGACTTATAGAATTTCCCTTTGATATACACGCCGTGCTTGGCAGGGGCTAAGATAATGTTTTGATTTCCCATAGATGGGTATCCTATAATTACAGCTGGATACATATCAATGTTTTGTACAACAACAAATGTATCGGCAAACGTGCGTTTACCGACTTTGAATTGTACATGAGTTATGCCTATGACATTTAATTCATTATTTCCTATACCCGAGAGTCTTACTTCGGATTTTTCAATCGGAAAGTTCGAAAACAACAAATGATGTGTCTTCAAATCCATGATATTACGTGGACTACCAGAGTCAAAAAATAACGTAAAGGATTTGTGTTCTATATTTACAGCATATAAGGTTGGTCGTAACTCATTTTGGCTTATTATCGTATGAATTCGTTGCAAATCTACGGGAGCATGCACTGTTTTACTTAATTCGGCTGTGTGTTTCATAGGAAAATCTATTGTCTCACAATTATCTGATAAAACATTAAATTGATTATTCAATACTATTGATGTTGACATGAATGACCTTGACCCAACATCACTCTCTTCCCCTCTGGAGTTAACTATGTGGTATTTGCTTTACTCTGCACATTCTGAAAATTAGTCTGACCTTGCGAGGTCTGGTTTGAGGACCCAGGCTCAGCGATAATCGAAGAAGTGTTTGTTTGCTTTGGACTCTGAACTACATTGACATTTGGTTGTTTCTTCTTTTTGTTAAAATGAGGATTTTTCTTTTTATTTCCATATGGAACTGACTGTGGAATTGACTGTGTATTTCTGGGATTCTGTTGTGTCATACGCGAGTAACATTGATTGTACGAATGTGTCGAACTATTATGAATTGAGCAGAATTTCGTTCTGCAGTCTGCGCCTAATTGACCTTGACGTTTGCAATTATAACACGTCATTCCCGCTACTTGACTATTAACTACGTTCATTGTTTGTGGCTTTGTTTCATTCTTTGCAAAAACTTGAGTTAACACGGGATCGAGATCTGGACACTTAGACATGTGTTTTTTTATCTGTTTATATACATCCAATTCCGTACTTGCAGGCGTTAACTTTTTATCAAAACACCGCACTAAAGCTTCAGGCAACATAAGTGTCATGCAAGTTAAATACATTAATTGTAAAAAATCTTTCACGGAGATGTTATCTCTAGTAACCCAAGTGGAATTACCTAAAATGTCCTGATATTCATTAAGCCTATCAGCTATGAGAGCTGCTCTCTCAGTAACATTAAGCCGATTCATAGTGGCTTGATTAAGTGTATTTCTTAACGTTAATACTACATCCAAGGCTTCTTCACCCCCATAGACCGCATGTAACCTAACTTTGAAATCATCCCAGGTAACTGCTTCTTGAAATGAAACACCTCTTAAATACGCACTCGCATCCCCCTTAGAAAAATCTATAAAACTTTTAGCTTCTTGTAATTGTACAAAAGGGTCTACGATTTGTTTGGCATTTAAATGGGCATCGACGGATGAAATCCATGACTCCACATTTTGAGGTCTTGACCCATTGACTCGACCCTGAAAAGGAAGGATTGCTGACTTGGCATTTACAAGCGTCACAATTGGGGGAGGATTAGTCTGGCCTACGCCACTAGGTCCAGGGGTAGGGCTCACAGGGGGAGTCAAGACTGCTGTATTTCTTTTCCTATCTCTTCGACCCCTTGCAATTCTATCAAAATATGTATATGAATACAGACGTCCACTGCGTAAACGCATATGTATAATAAAATTCCCCAAACAATGTTACTAATCCTAAGACATTTCCCGAGAATTTCTGAAATAAAACCGAACACAAAGATATTTCCTGTAAATTTCTGAAAGAAAAAGGTATTAGCACAAAGAGAGAAAAAATTCTAGATGAGAATTCGGAGTTGAACACAGTTTCCTTTAATGAAAGGAAAATAAAAGATTAGCAAACCACTCACCCCAGTAATAATCGACTAACGACTCGTGATAACTACACTTCACTGCCCAAACTGGAATGAATCTAAAAAATTGGACTTAGCTTATATATGGTTCTGTGTGATGTCGTCACATCCTCTCTCTCTCTCTTGATGTTTTGTTAGCGATGTATCGTTCGAGTTTCCGTTGAATGTAGTGCTTCCTGGATATGTTTTGTAAGCGTTGAACGTCAGTCCTTGGGTTTCCTAGGATGTTGATTGAAGATCCAGTTCATCAGTTTGTATGTATAACATTCATTAAATGTTATAGATTTTGATGGACTATGTTACTTAGTCAAAATTGTAGATACATTAACGTTGAGTTCTTGAAGATCTTTCTCTGGTTTTTACAGCTTTATTTTGATGACTTGAAGATCTTCCTCTAATTCTTAGAGTTTATTATTATAATTACTTGAAGATCTTTCCCTGATTTGTAGAGTTTAACCGCTGCCACCATTTATTAGTGTGCTATTTTTATAAGCACACATTGAGTATGTGTTGTTTATATACGACTAACGAATCCTAACCGAGGTCCTTTCGGTCACTAGGGTCATACATATATATATATATATATATATATATTAGTGTGCTATTTTTATAAGCACACATTGAGTATGTGTTGTTTAAGATGTTAAGTCTTGATAATGAAGTTCATCTTATTAGCTTTAAAAAGTATTTATTCTCTAAAAACAACAGAGTTAAACATCTCCATCATAGTAGTGGAGCTGGTTTGGTCGGATGACCAATTCAGGTGAAGTATAGATATGAACTGCCTAAATTATCGATATCACAGATATCGTATGCTTATTTCTCGTAGCAATTAAACACAATATGGAAACTGTTACATACTTTCGCGGAAGACACCTGCATCCGGTGACGACACAATCTTTCACACACTAATGCATTGGTGTTGACGTTTCAGAAAAATTTTACATTGCCGAGGCTGCATAGTGCATCCTGTTTATGATTTTATATGACTACAGCAAATCTCACGCTAGCATCTTCATCCAAAATGACATATTACGTCATGTGTTTTAAACATGTAATAACAAACTATTTCATTTATTACATATATATATATATATATATATGTATATATATATATATGTATATATATATATATATATATATATATTTATAATATATATATATATATATATATGCCTCTCGTGGCATGGTTGGTTTCGACCTGGCCTTTCATTGGTTGGGGCTAGCGTTCGATCCCAAGTATGATGTAGAAATTTATTTCTATTTGAACACGATGTTGTGTTGATATTCATCCATATTGACTCATTAGGGATAATTTGAATGAATTACTACCAATTGTGTCACGTGGTGGGCCGGGATATCGGGTAAAACTCGCTGGTAAGAGACTGATGTCTCGCCAGGTAAATCCTCGGACAGCTGGGTAGCGTCAGGTTCCGATATCTTTTAGGCCTCTCGTGGCATGGTTGGTTTCGACCTGGCCTTTCATTGGTTGGGGCTAGCGTTCGATCCCAAGTATGAGGTAGAAATTTATTTCTATTTGAACACGATGTTGTGTTGATATTTATCCATATATTATATATATATATATATATTCATATGAATATATATATATTATATATATATATATATAGATAGAATATATATATATCCGTATATGTCCGTATATTTGTGTATGTTTGCGAATGTATCTTGCGTGAATATATGTGAACCCTTCGTATACGCACGATTATATTCAAGGGTTTATTTACCTACCCATTTAGTATATATTTATCTCTATTGATATCTATTTGTCTTTTTCTAATCTATAAATATATATATATATATATATATACACATATAATATATGTATATATATATATATATATATATATACATATATATATATATATATATATATTTACGAATATGTGTTATATGTGTACATGCGTTATTCCTTCTTATATGCACGAATATATTCAAGGGTTTATTTCCCTAACCTTTTAGTGTATATTCATGGTTGTTGATTTCCATTTGTCTTTCTTTCATCCAACACTCATTATTCCAAATAAAATATCAATCTGTATACTATACAATAGCTGA
This sequence comes from Palaemon carinicauda, assembly GCF_036898095.1. Taxonomy (NCBI): domain Eukaryota; kingdom Metazoa; phylum Arthropoda; class Malacostraca; order Decapoda; family Palaemonidae; genus Palaemon; species Palaemon carinicauda. The sequence goes on along the minus strand of NC_090725.1, from coordinate 53,619,060 downwards.
TGGAAGGTAACGATAGATGAATTTTCTCTTTCTTGTTTATAAATTTGATGACACCTAATATTAACCAATGCTCAATTGAAATAAAATTGAAGCAGATTTATGAACGAAGAGTGTAATTGTATTAAATAGGAACGATTAATACAGCTCCATAAATACTAGATATTTTAGTTCAATATTTTCATACCTATTTAGAATATTAAAATTCATCTAAAAAAACATCGCCATATCCTGAATAGAAATAAACATTGCTATAAAGGTTTCCAAACTAAATGTTATATAGCTATTTATGCGAGATCACTATTGGGATTATTATATTCTATATATTGCTATTAACATGAAATATACTTATATTTTCCTATTCAAATCAAACAAAAGTGACAAAGATCAGTTTCAACGATTAAAAGAAGTAGACTCCCATTACTTGCAAATGTATTTGCAATGCTTTTGAAACACATCAATGGGAGATATATGATACAGAATTATTTATATGAATATTCAAACTATGAACAATAGTATTTTATTATTATATTTCATAAAGAGAAGAGTTTTGGCTCAAATTACAACCATGGCAATAACTTTGTCCTTTATCAAAACTTTTAATTATTTGTCAAATAATGCTTTCACTACAAAGGCTCTGTTTCATCTAGTCATTATATATTGTTTGCAAAAATCCAACTTTCATTAGCTGGAAATTCCATTTTTAGTTTTGAGGGAGAGAGAGAGGTGTGGTGGGTGGGATTTAGGGACAGAGCATTTTACCATTAGAGTTGTATAACAAACACAGGGCAATTAATCCTTCTCATGCCAGGAAATATATGGTTAACAAGTTAATTTTGTAAGGATAGCATGTGATGAAGCAAATACTTTGATGGCTATACAGTACTATGTCTATACTATTATTTAAAAAAAAAATAAAATAAATAATAAAAAATAAAGGATAACGTGTCTCTGCTTACAACATAAAATTTACGTATTTTTTTCTGTTTGACATCTATTTCCAATATATATGTGTTATTGTTTGACATCCATTAGCGTCATAATAAGGGGAGTTGAACAATGAAGTTTTATGTATAATTAAAATAAAGGGCATAAAATGGAAATCATTCGCAATCTACGTCAGAAAAAAATTGATTGCTTTTCTTTTTCAAGTATTACTTTATACCGCAATTAAGGGTTTAGGTATCTGGTGTTTGATCTAGGTAATGGGAGTAATTTTGGCCTCTACTGTGTCTCTTTTCAGTTGTGAAGTAAATAATGCGGATAGTGTTCATTCACACACACACACACACACACACACACACACACATAATTTATATATGTATATATATATATATATATATATATATGTTATCATCATCAACCATTATTAGTCTACTGCGGAATAGATACTTCAGACATATCCTTCATTGACTGAGTTGAGATGGCGTCTCCCTGTCTGACTCCTTTCTCAATCGGAGTTTATTTTTTACATAAGATTTTACCTCTACCTTGTCCTTGAAAGGTTTCATTAGTGCTGAAGCTTAAACAGAATCAAAAGCTTTTTTTTAGTCTATAAATGCCATAAATAATGATTTGTCATATTCTGTTGATTTTTACATTGTTGAATACGAATTTCTAAAGCATGTTTGTTTTCTTGTTTGATTAAAGTCTAGATGTTTTTTTTATTCAGCCTAATATGATCTTTGTAAATATTTCATATATTACGGAGAGTAAATCTATTGGGCACTAATTTTTCCGTTCTTTTTTGTCTCCCTTTTGTGAATTACTTTATTGATAAAGATTTTGCAAGCTGTGGGTATGAAATATTTTTGTAGTCATTATGTGCAAGGTTCTGCCAGTTCTGCTAGTATGACATCACCTCCATCTATTATTGAATTATTTGGGGGAACATCTTC
>NC_090725.1:53607165-53612165 GCF_036898095.1 Palaemon carinicauda | reverse complement strand
TTTTGAAATAGAAAATAGGATAGGAGAAAGAACATTGATACTTGACCCACTACCTTTATTTGTATATGAAAAACAGTATTCATATATATATATATATATATATATTTACATATATATATATATATATATACACAGTATATATATATATATATATATATGTATATACACACACACATATATATATATATATATTGACTGTGAGTAACATTTAGAATGTAGATGGAATTGAGGAAAAGAGTAGAATAGCATAATCTAACGAGAGAAAAGTTGCAGGATATGCACAAGGATTGTTGAGCCGAATCTCCTTTATGGAAGGGATATTTACAAAGAGGCTTTAGAAAGGAAGCGCTGCATTGTTGGAGGGTCCAACGTGCTGTTGAGAAGTCTTATTCGCTATTCATCCCGTCAAGTCAGTCACTCCCGGCTGTGGTGGCCGATGTGGCAACGTCCCCGAGTGGTGATCGTCAACCAGGGGTTCGATTCCCGCTCAAACTCGTTAGTTCCTTTGGTCGCTGCAACCTCACCCTTCTTGTCAACTAAGGATTTGGGGTTTGGTGGAGTCTTTAAATTTATCTTCTGAGCCATCAGCAGCCATTGACATATATATATATATATATATATATATTATTACTATCGAAGCTACAACCCTAGTTGGAAAAGCAAGATGCTATAAGCCCAGGGGCTCCAACAGGGAAAAATAGCCCAGTGAAGAAAGGAAATAAGGAAATAAATAAATGAAGAGAACAAATTAACAATAAATCATTCTAAAATAAGTAACAACGTCAAAACAGACATGTCATATATAAACTATTAACATCAAAAACAAATATGTCATAAATAAACTATAAAAAGACTCAAGTCCGCTTGGGAAACAAAAAAGCATTTGCTTCAACTTGGAACTTTTGAAGTTCTACTGATTGGTTGAATCAGTAGAACTTCTTCCCGATTAGGAAGATCATTCCACAACTTGGTAACAGCTGGAAAAAAACTTCTAGAGTACTGCGTAGTATTGAGCCTTGTGATGGAGAGGCCTGGCTATTAGAATTAACTGCCTGCCTAGTATTACGAACAGGATAGAATTGTCCAGGGAGATCTGAATGTAAAGGATGGTCAGAGTTATGAAAAATCTTATGCAACATGCATAATGAACTAATTGAACGACGGTGCCAGAGATTAATATCTAGATCAGGAATAAGAAATTTAATAGACCGTAAGTTTCTGTCCAACAAATTAAGATGAGAATCAGCAGCTGAAGACCAGACAGGAGAACAATACTCAAAACAAGGTAGAATGAAAGAATTAAAACACTTCTTCAGAATAGATTGATCACCGAAAATCTTGAATGACTTTCTCAATAAGCCTATTTTTTGTGCAATTGAAGAAGACACAGACCTTATATGTTTCTCAAAAGTAAAATTACTGTCGAGAATCACACCTAAAATTTTGAAAGAGTCATACATATTTAAAGAAACATTATCAATACTGAGATCCGGACTTTGAGTTTTGTTAGGATCCAACTTCATACCCCATAATTTGCACCATGCACTAATTCTAGCTAAATCTCTATTAAGGGATTCACCAACCCTAGATCTACATTCAGGGGATGGAATTGATGCAAAGAGAGTAGCATCATCTGCATATGCAACAAGCTTGTTTTCTAGGCCAAACCACATGTCATGTGTATATAGTATGAAAAGTAATGGGCCAAGAACACTACCCTGTGGAACACCGGATATCACATTCCTATTATTACTATGGTGCCCATCAACAACAACTCTTTGAGCTCTATTACTTAAAAAATCAATAATAATGCTAAGAAATGACAAACCCACTCCCAACTGCTTCAGTTTGAAAACAAGGGCCTCATGATTAACACGGTCAAAGGCAGCAATAAAATCAAGGCATATCATACGAACTTCCCGACCACAATCAAGGGATTTCTGTACAGCATTGGAGATTGTGAGAAGGGCATCACATGCTCCAAGGCCTTTACGAAAACCAAATTGCAAACTAGGGAGTAGATGATTACCTTCAGCAAACCTATTAAGACGTTTTGCCAGAAGACGTTCAAAAACTTTAGATAATATGGGAGTTATGGAAATTGGGCGGTAATCAGTGGTATTTGAGCTACCACAAACACATTTACATAGAGGAGTAACAATACCAATTCTCCAACTAATGCTAAAAGCTCCTCTTCTTGCTAACTTGCGCAAAATAACAGATAACTTTGGAGCTAAGAAATCTGCTGTCTTTATAAAAAACAAAGGAAAAATACCATTTGGGTCTACACCTCCATAAGCATCCAGGTCCACCAACAGAGCTTTAATCTCACGAGATCAAAAAGCTAAACTAGTTAGTTTAGCCTCAGGAAAACAGGAATGAGGAAGTTCAAGTTTTTCATTACTTTGTTTACTGTCAAAAACATCAGCCAAAAGGGTTGCCTTTTTCTTTGGACAGTGAGTGACTGAGCCATCTGGTTTAAGTAAAGGAGGAACTGTTGCATCTACACTAAAGAGTGCAGATTTAAGGGTAGACCACCATTTATGTTCCTGAGTTGTACCAGAAAGTGTTTCTTTTATGGTTAAATTGTACTCCTTTTCAGTTGAGGCATAAACTCTCTGAGCAAAAGCTCGAAGCTGAGTATAGTTGTTCCAGGTCAAATCTGATCTGTTACCCTTCCAAAGATTATAGGCCTTCTGTTTCTCCAAATAAGCACGTCTACAATCATCATTGAACCACGGTTTGTCCTTCACTCGGTACCTTAGCACACGAGAAGGGATACGCCTATCAATTATGTTGACTAGATTCTCATTCAAAGGGACAACAGGATCTACACTATTTTATAATTGTGGCCAATTCAAGCACAAAAGATAATGTAAAATCCCATTCCAGTCTGCTTGGGATTTCATATAAATTTTACAAGAATATGATATATCAGGGACAGGCTGCTCAGTCTTCACTAATAATGAAATCAAGGCATGATCAGATGTCCCGACTGGAGAACCAACCTTACTAGTTATAACGCCAGGGGAGTCAGTGTATACGAGGTCCAAGCAATTACCAGACCTGTGAGTAGCTTCATTTATGATTTGCTCACAGCCTGATTCAGAGGCAAAGTCTAAAGCTCTTAAGCCATGGCGATCGGTAGGAGAGATAGAACTTAACCACTCCCTATGGTGAGCATTAAAATCACCAACAAAGACAAAAGAAGCCTTTCTATCATCTTCCTGTATCTTAACCATAATGGTAAGAAGACAATCGAAGATAGAATCATCTATGTCTGGATTCCGGTAGATCGAACATAAATAAAAGTTGTTATACCTGCCACAAACTTTTATTACCTGAATCTCATGACATCCACATTGATAGCAGGACTTATGAGAAGCAGGGTACTCAGTCCTAATATACACCGCCATTCCCCTGGCCCTAGGGATGGCATCACGTTTCAACATTATTGGCTTCTTAAAACCAGTTATAAGGAGCTCAGATGAGTGCCTCATATTAGAAACCAAAGTTTCTGAGCCCAAAAGAATATCATACTGTCTGGACGCAACTGTAAGGTCTTGGATATTTGCATGAAGACTACGAATATTGCAATACAGAAGACGACATTGACGAAATCTAGGACGTACTGGTCCCGGATTTCGCTCAATGTCTCCAGACAGCATAAGAATTAATAGAAATAAAAAAGAGACATCATACTTAAAAACTAGATTAACAAGAATTATAACAAAAACAATACGTACAGAATTATAAACAAAGTGATTGATGATACCCATAGACTATAGTAAAAAGTCGGAAAAACTGGTCAACATGGAGGAGCCGATACACCATGCAAGGGTAATTACCCTCCAGGATAGCCACTTCAACTGAAGGGAGGACAGTAAGGATGGTTTTGAGAAGAAAAATAATCAGAAAAAGGAAAAGACAACCTCTTGATAAACAACCAGGCATCCATGGCCCTTCTATTAAGCCTGCCCAACACACCATTTCAAAAAACAAGAGGAAGAAAAAAAAGAAAAAAAATTAAAAAGATAGAATAGTGTGCCTGAGTGTACCCTCAAGCAAGATAACTCCAACCCAAGACAGTGGAAGACCATGGTACAGAGATAGCCTCTACCCAAGACAAGGGAACAGGGGTTTAATTTTGGAGTGTCCTTCTCCTAGAAGAGCTGCTTACCACAACTAAAGAGTCTCTTCTACCCTTAGCAAGAGGAAAGTACACTGAACAAATTGCAGTACAGTAATTAACCCCTTGGGTGAAGAAGTGTTAAGTATCTCATTGTTGTCAGGTGTATGAGGAAAGACGATAATATGTAAAGAATAGGCCAAACTATTCTGTGTAAGTGTAGGCAAAGAAAAAATAAGCCGTGACCAGAGAGAGGGATCCAATGCATTACTGTCTGGCCAGTCAAAGGATCCAATACCTCTCTAGTGGTAGTATCTCAACGGGTGGCTAGTGCCCTGGCCAACCTACTACCTCTATATATATATATATATATATATATATCATATGTGACGCATGGATGGATCCATGTGAAATGAAACAAACGCTAGAATGAAAAGAAGTAACCCAAAACTGTCAAGTCATCTACATCTACATCTAAATACAGTACTTCTTCTCACAGCCAGCTGTAATGATTTTTTTTTTTTTTTTTTTTTTTTTTGCTGAAACTATGGTCTTCAATAAATTTGCAATCTAATCAGAGAGAAAGGAGAATGTGCCAGCACCGATCACTCATTTTGATAAGTTGGCAGTTAGCTGATTTGTTGCATGGTGTTTTTACCTTCAACTCGCTGTGTTACGTCATGATGATCAGAGCCAATCAATTACAGAGGAAATATTATGCCTTCGTCTTTATTGGAAGGATCATTTCTAGATATCGATTTCATTATCATTATTATCATTACTAGCTATCATACAACCACAGTTGGAAAAGCAGAATACTACAAGTGTTAGGGATCTAAGAGGGGAAAAAACAAGTATGGAAAAGGACTAG
>NC_090725.1:53589665-53602165 GCF_036898095.1 Palaemon carinicauda | reverse complement strand
CAAGATGCTATAAGCCCAAGGGTACCAAGTTAGGAAAGGAACAAGGAATTAATAAACTACAAAAGGAGAACAAGCGATTAAAATAAAATATTCAATAGCAGTAACAACATTGAATTAGATCCTTCATAGATAAACTATGAAATAAAAAAAAAACAGGAAGAGGAATAGGAAAGAACAGCTTGCCCGCCCGAGTGTAACCCCATGTAAGAGAACTCTAATCCAAGACAGATACTATAACAAGGATCAAGAGGAAAATTAAGTCCTGGGTTAATTTGATCGTCTGGCTCCCTTTGGTTCACTTTCACGATTTATAGGATGTAAGCTGTTATTCGAAATGAGAGTAAAAGTTGCACTATTATCGAGTTAAATACAATAACCCTGAAAGATGTCACAGTGAAATGAGAAAAAGATTTATAATTCATAAAATAGAATAGAACAAGTGTCTGATCCTTGACTAAAAACAGCTACAGAGAACAAAAATAAATACAAATATTTTGGAGATGAAGGAAGAGGAGATATTGACGGGTAACAATTTGACAATTAAAAGCATAATACAAAACCATTATTGAATTGCAAAAATATGTATCTTCAATATACGAAGTTCTTGGTACTCAAATTATTGTAACGAAACGAGAATTGTATTCATTGACTCATAGTTACTAGATAAGATTATGGACTACATGTAGAAAAAAAAACTACCCGAATTAAATTTATTCTTACAATACTATTTCTTGGTGATGGCCGGCTAAAAAGGAAAACAAAATTCACAATAATCAATTTAAAAATCGTTAGGCTTTTTGACACCTAAATAACCACTCACGAATATAATATCAATATAAATAGTAGATTCTATATAATGGCATCAACAGGAAATTCTTAAGCAATGATGATTTCATGTTTCCAATTTATTAGCCGTTGTGAATCATAAGTGTAGTACAACTGAAAATGTTACTGGGTTCCGATATACCTTAGGATGTTAGGACTTCCGTTGGCTACGATATGGGTCTTGTAATCGTCTGGAAAATAAATTATCTGGTTTCGAATTATTCTCATTGGCATATTATAAAATCAAGAACATCTAATATCCAAAGTCCTATTGAATAAGGTATTTGTAAGGGTGGCGAACTTATTTCATAATTCTTATGACACTGACCATTTTGGTAAGGGAGCCTTTGATTTTTCTTGTGTCTTTTGCGTCCCAGCCATCGGAGAGATATATAAAGTTTTATAATCTTTGACATTAATCCTATTAGAGAGAGAGAGAGAGAGAGAGAGAGAGAGAGAGAGAGAGATTGCCTTTCTACTGAGGAAAAAAGGGATCATGAAAATACCAAGAGAGAGAGAGAGAGAGAGAGAGAGAGAGAGAGAGAGAGAGTTGCCTTTCTATTGAGAAAAAAAGGGATCATGGATATACCAAGAGAGAGAGAGAGAGAGAGAGAGAGAGAGAGACAGACAGACAGGGAGAGAGACAGAGAGATTGCCTTTCTACTGAAGAAAAAAGGGATCATGAAAATACCTTGAGAGAGAGAGAGAGAGAGAGAGAGAGAGAGAGAGAGAGACGTTGCCTTTCTACTGAGAAAAAAGGGTACTATGAAAATACCAATTTTTCCCGACTTATTTCAAATTCTGTCAGTGACAAACGACAACAAAAGAGCGATATTCATGGCTATGTTGGACCTAAGCCAGATTTGGGAAAAACCTATCATGTTCAGAATCGGATTCTTTCCTTTTTTCTCTTATTTCTCGATGGCATAAAAAAATAACTAAATAAAAGAGATGTTATCGGGGAACTGTGTTGAGATAGTATGGTTTTATGAGATAAACCCTAATGATTATATTTAGCAGACTATATTTCCTTTGCGTGTAAGTAATTTGCCCAATAGATACAACTAACACAAAAGAGTGCCACATAGGCCAATATTTTTTTTACTGTATATATAAAAGAGAACATTAAAAAGGGTCAACGAAAAAAACCAAGATGAAATTATTTCTACATTTTTCAACCAGTCTCGTTAATTGTATAATTCCAAGCTTGTTTAAAATAAGCATCTTAAATTTATTCATTGTTTCCTGTTAGTCTAAATTTCATTAGCATTCATTCACTTCGTACCGGTATTTTTCACTTCCATATTTTTCTCTTTATTTGATAATATATAATAAAACTTTTATTTGAACAAAATCTTCCCTTATCAATTAATATGGAAATGGAATCATAACGGAAAAGGAATTGTTTAAAAGCTCTAGAACCGGATCCATAAATCATTGCAAAAACATAATAAAGGTACTAACATATATAGTTAAATTAACCATGGGGATATTTTAATAATTTAGCTGGAATCGTCTGGGACTTCACTGGCGAGTCTCAGATTTGAATCCATGTAAAAGGTCAAGCGGTTCAGTACGCAGTCGGAAAATTTCTCGAACACTGGTAAATCCAGGACTATCTTTTAAAAATTCATCATAGATCAAAATATCTCCAAGGAATTCCTTATTTGAAGAAAATGAAGTTAGGTTACCGACCGTACCCCCTGAAATCTTCTTGGTCAGGTATTGTTTAAGAGAGGGATAGGGAGTATAGGTAAATGAATTAATTCATATATATACATATATATATATATATATATATATATGTATATATATGTATGTATGTATGTATGCATGTATAGATGTATATATATAGATATAAAGTATATGAAAAATTTTTCACAAGATGTGTTTTCATATTCAAATAAGCCATTTGTTTTGAAGCAAAAATGTCTGGATTCTCTTATTGACCTCGGAACCACTCAAGGACAATAGCTTCTTACCAGCCAGAAATTGAACTCTGTCCAGGAAGCTTGTATATATATATATATATATATACCTTGGTAAAGGTAAATGCGACTCTTTAGCTATGGTAAGCAGCTCTTCTAGGAGAAGGACACTCCTAAATCAAATCATTGTTCTCTAGTCTTGGGTAGTGCCATAGTCTCTGTACCATGGTCTTCCACTGTCTTTGATTAGAGTTCTCTTGCTTGAGGGTACACTCAAGCAAACTATTCTATCCTGTTTCTATCCCACTTGTTGTGGTAAAGATTTTATAGTTTATATATGAGATATTTATTCCAATGTTACTCTTCTTAAGACTTTATTTTTCCTAGTTTCATTTCCTCACTTTGATATTTTCCCTGTAGGAGCCCCCTGAGTTTATAGCATTCTGCTTTTACAAATGGGGTTGCAGCTTAACAAGTAACAATGATAATAATATTAATAATCATAATAATAATATTAATGATAATAATAATAATAATAATAATAATAATAATAATAATGATGATAATATATATATATATATATATATATGCACACATGTTTATATATATATATATATATACACACACATATATATATATATATACACATATATATATATATATATATATAATAGCATTTCTTATATCTATGACATACACAATATATATATATATATATGTATATATATATAGATAAATATATATATATATATATATGTATATATATATATATAATAGCATTGCTTATATATATGACTTACACAATATATATATATATATATATATATACATATATATATATATATACATATATATATATAGATAAATATATATATATATATATATATACGGTCTCACAAACAACTCAATAATTTATATACATCTGAAAATTTAGTGCTAATTCAAAAAGTACACAGCAAATATTCTATGAATTGTAAATAATAAGGTGAAAAGAACTAAACATTCAAAAAAAAAAAAAAAAAGACTTCTAAAGCCAGTGACTGCCATCCATTATTGCAGAGTGAAAGGATAGGCTCCTTCCCCCCACCCTTTGAGCTTTGTGATTATAAATGGAAGGGAAATTTTTTTTTTTTTGCATTTCTCATTGATGTGAAAAAAAAATTAGAGAAGAGTTAATTGTTTCTAGTTCTGATCTTTTATCATATCGATAAAGAGCATTTGTTAAGAAAAAAAATACATAAGTTTGCTATTTCAAGTAATACATATTCATTACATAATCAAATTTGTGATGTAATTCTGACTCTAATACTTTTTTTTCATATCTAAAATCACTCATTTTTAAGAAAAGAAATCTTTCAAACTTATCAAAAAATTAGAAAAGATAATCTTCATAATCAGTCCCTTTTTTAAAGGAAGAAGAATTGCGAATAGGCGTATAGTATAATTTACTCTTTCATTTACTGATATAGTAAACATTCTGATATTATCCTCCTCCCCCCGTCTCTCTCTCTCTCTCTCTCTCTCTCTCTCTCTCTCTCTCTCTCTCTCTTTAGCTCACTAATTTACTGTAGTGCACAAAGCTCTTCATTACTGTATACTATAATATATATTTATTTTTATAAACAGAGGGAGGGGTGGGGAATATTTATGTTGCTAGTATAAGATTGTAATGTATCCTACTATATCATTTTTAAGGGACAGACACTCACTGCTGTGATATACTATACATTTGGAGTACAATTACACTACTTATCGTATATTATATTCAATAGCCCAGTTAGTAGTATAAAACATTTATAGAATTCCTGTTCATATGTGCGTGTGTATATGTGTATGTGTTATGCTTAATATTAGAGGGTTATTTCCCATTTATTTTAGCTGACAATAAAACTATTTATATCTGCCTTGTAAAAAGCACAGGAAAAATACAATCATTTGAAAAATAGTGTACAATAGTACAGCAACTATTAATTTTTAAACTAGATGTTTTCTAACTAATTATTTTATTGTTGGGAGAAAAAATTCAGGAAGCTATGCATTGGTTTCTATACATAATTTACATGATTTGTGATGACTCCGAACAAGGAGCAATTGGGGACGAATATTTGTTGATATGTAAGAATAGTTGAATGTATTGATGTTCTAATTGGATTGTGAGACACAAAGGTAAGACTTTGATAAGCCAATAGGACTCCTTCATCTCACTGATCTTTCCGAGGGGTCAGTGCCTGTTATGTTTTTATGATAAATATAATCGACAAGGCATGATGATTTTCCCTGTGTGATATGAAGCCACTTATAACTTTCCAAAAAGACATCTATGTACAGTCCTGATGTAAATATATTTGGGAAACTAATGTGATTATATCAGTTGGTCACAAGGTGTGGTGTATGTTTTGGTAAAGCTAACAAATATTTTGTACACTATATTGTCTCAAAATGTAGTTGAGAATTTTACTTATCATTCATTATTTGAACTTTGATTACTATAATTTTTTTTATAATATGCCATAAAGCAATAATATGTTTGACTAATGCTACATGTATTAAAAAGGAGAGAGAGAGAGAGAGAGAGAGAGAGAGAGAGAGAGAGAGAGAGAGAGAGAGATTAAAATAGTAATCCGTGATAGTAATTACATAGCGTTATCATATAACTATTTTGGAAACGTTTTGGAATAAAACACATTTTCTAGCCATAATAGAAACATGATTCTACTTCAGCAGTCGGCCGTAATACTACCTACGTCGATAAACGGTTATACACCACTCAATTCTCCTCATTTCCAAACTTATAAAACAAGAATATTTTCGCAATATACCAAAATTCTCTAATTTTCTAACTTCCATCCATATCTTATATCTTGCATTAGGAAAACAGTTGGTGATTTTTCATCATTCTTATGCCACAGTTTATCCATATACTTTTGCACATAGTTGAACACTGCCTTAAGCAATAAGAAGCATTTGGGTATGGATATATCAGCTGTGTTGGAAATCTTATATCTATAAACCCCCAAAATAAAGGAACTAGGGATTCAAAAAGTATAAGAGAGCTAGAAGTTAAAGTAAAGCTCAACATTAATTTCTCACCGCTTACTGCTTTGACAAAAGTGTAGATTATATCTTCTTTTCATATCTTGCTGTGCAAAAAACGAAGCCAACACTTGAAATAAATCCAAGATACACTACATCACTTTCATAAACCTTTCTGTATCCTGACAAACACATCCAGGGCTACTTTTTAATGGTAAAACATATATTAACTCCAAATATTGTGATTTTTTTTTTCAATTCCCTATCATATGACAACTTTTTGGGAGTAAATTTGAGAATTGTCCAATTATAGGCACAAGGTAATTTTTCAGTCTTTTCTAATGGTCCCAAGCCCTGTTACAATTTTTATCTCTATAACCCAATGCACGTAATCCATAATTGGTTTGCTGTAAAAATCCAAAAAAAAAACTTTTGCAGTACAACCGTGTGCCCTAATTACAAACAGATCTTAAATCTAGAATCCTTCACAATCATTAATAAGTGGCAACAAACGAAAGGTCTTGTAGCTGTGACATTTCATTAAATCTGTTCTTTTAGAAAAGTGTAATCTTTTACTGTTTATCGTACCTAATGTAAGAAAAGTAATAATATAATTATTTATACAACCGGACGACATTATTTCATATTATAGTTGGTGGTTGGTAAGAAGGTAAGATGGTGAGCTAGATGACATGGAGATATACAGGTGAAGAATAGCCGGGGTCTAGATGAAAGGTTGCTACAAAAAACGTTTTTATGAAAACTTTAAGCAAAGCCAAAAAATCTAAATAGCATAACGGTACATTGACTAAGATAGGAATAAATATACACTATACAACAGATGTCTTTTTTGTTTATCAGTCACTATGTTTTGCTGCCTGTCACAAGAATTCATCCCAAATGGTGAACAATGGCAACGTAACATTTGCACATGTCTTAGTGTCTGTTATTTCCAGATCAACTTTGCTATTTTGAACTCTGAACTTTAAACCAAAGGTGAGCAATGGGCCTCATGTGATAGCGAAGATTTTGCATGTTTTTATCATAGAATCATCCATTTGAACTCTGTCATTTAATGGCGACCTCATGTCTTGTGTGCCTTGCATTTGCAATTACAATAAATAAGATGCAAGAGTAATCGGTCAAAGCCACGGCCTTTCCCGCATGAACAGCTGTATGTAGGATTATCTTGGGCGAATTAATCCTCAACAGTATTCATCTTCGCCAATTCTTTCTTTCTTTGTCTGCATCTTTTCCCACTTTTATGTGGGGTCGATGTTTCTGACCAGCTTTCTCCATCTACCTCTGTCTCACACTCCATCACCGGTTAATCCCTTTGATCGAAGTTTATCCTTGATACAGTCCATTCACCTTCGCTTTGGTCTCCCTCTCCTTCTCGTTCCCTGTACCTACATTCATCTTCGCCAATGATCGACAAATATTCAAATGAACTAGATTAACAGGATGAAAAAAATTAAATATAATAAATAAATAAACAGTGTGAATCTCTCTAAGGCAAAGCTGGGTAGCAAATATGATGATATAAAAAATAACAGAAAGGAATGTGAACACGTTAAAATTATATGGAATAAGGGCAAAGTTATTATAGGCTCTGATGGTGGAACCCAAGTATATGCTAGAATATGTAGAAAATAAAGACGTGTGTGTACTGCAAAAGAGAGTGAAATACTAATAAATGCCTTCTCAAGTTCTAAAAAGCATAAAACAAAAGGTGATTTTATAATATTACAATGCTGAGATATATGCCTTAGAATAAAAACTTAGTTTTTACATCCTAAACCCTTTCTAGAACCTGCTTGCTCTGTTTTGAATATTCGTATTCTATCTATTAAAGGTTATATTCTATTCAATATTACCTTGAAAAAACTTTCATACCTACTGGTGACGATGTGCTCCCTTTTCAATTCCCACAGTCTCTCAAATCTCTGTTTTTTAGAACTCGTAATATATATATATATATATATATATATGGGATCCGGACAGAATCCCGACAGCCAAAATCCCGACACCCAATTTCACGACACCCACAATCCCGACAGACCAAAATCCTGACAAAAACCAATCCCGACAGCCAAAATCCCGACCAAATATATATATATATATATATATATATGTATACATACATACATACATACATACATATAAGTAAAATTGAAAAAGATACTATCCCTCTGTTCTTTTGCTTTCCTGATTCTTGCTATCTACTCTCTATGAATTACTCTTCACCTCAAAGTGCTTAAAATCTATTTCATATATTTGGGGTAACAAAATTAACTGTTCTTTATATACAATGAAATATTTGAATGGATATAAATTTGAAAAGGTAAAACTTTATTGAAAGGATACCCTGCTAAAGGACAAATATAAATGCATAATGCAAAGATAATTTCACAGCATAATGAAATATTCGACATGGATAAGGAATCTAAAAAGGTAAAAACTTCATTTAAGGGATTAATTATGGGCTATTCCTCGAATATAATCTAAAACATTTTGATGATGTTCCATTACCTTAGTGATCATTTCTTCACGAATAAGTTTTCCTCCTTTTTTGTTTATGTTCTGGTTCCCCGCGAAGAATGCATTCAATTTGGTTGTTGACTTGTTGCTCTTCCTTTTGTAACTCTTCAGTTATATTGTAAAGACCTATATGAGCTCCTCCAATGTCCTAATCTCCTGTACCAAGCCTCAACTGCATTCTGAGTACGTAGAAATCCTGATTGCATGGAGTCATGTACTGACCACATAATAGGAGGGAATGTTGGTGGCGCGCGAACAACAGAGTTTGTTGTTGATGTTAGTAAATTCACTTTTAGAAGCTTTAATTGACGCTAGTTCCAAATCAGATATTATGCATTGTGGGTTCAGATAAATTACATTTTCGTCAGCAATGTCCGTCAAATCTTCAAACAAGCGTTTATACAAGACCTCACTCTTCCCAGTCATAAAAGCATACAAAAGTGGAAAAACTGTACAATTTCCATGTACCACAGGTGCATGAATTGTGTACATTGGTAAAATATTATAGGTACAGTTTTAAAAGTACCGTCCACTGATGACGTCCACTAATGACGCAAGTTCAGATGAACGATCACAGCACCTGATCCGCTTTATTATCTTTCTTAGGGCATTTTTCGAAAGCAGAAATGGCATAATACTTGGATTTGCAGCGGTGGTGCTTGACTGAATAATTTGGGTCGCCTTATCTCTTGTGAATTTTGCTTGTATTTTTATTTTATTTCTTATTTTTTGCTACACTATCAGTTCTCGCACAAGGAGCACGACTGTGCTCTCCAAACTTTGTTGGTAATTGTTCTTCGTTCACTGCTCTTCCTTTGCAGTCATTAGATTTTCGAAATTCACAGCACCAGTAGTATGATTCTTTCCGGTTTTTTATCTTTAACCATCAGGTATCCACGTACGTTAATTTTATCTTTTCCTTTTATAGAAGGAATCTTTTCGCAAATTTCCTCTTTTCTATGGGTGGTTTAGCACCGAGATATAGTTCAAATATGAAAGGTTAACAGCCAACCGAAACACTAATTATCATAGGCTAGTTAGGTGTTTTAACGTTAAGAACAAACCAAAGCACTAACATTAAATTTATATTAAAGGCCTTGTTATCACTGGTTTGCCGTTTAAAATCTCTCTATCTGTATGGATGTATGTATTCCTGTCGGGGTTTTGGCCTGTCAGAGTTTTGGGCAAGTCGGGGTTTTGGCCAAGTCGGGGTTTTGGCAAGTCGGGATTGTGGCTGTCGGGATACTGGGTGTCGGTATTATGGCTGTCGGGAATCTGACCCAGACCCATATATATATATATATATATATATATCTTTATATAGATATATATATATGTATATATATAATATATATATATATACATATATATATATATATATTCTATATATATATATATATATATACAGTATATATATAAATATAAATATATATATATATATATATATATATAAATATATATATATATATATATCTATACATATATATATTATATATATATATATATATATATATCATCATCATCATCATCATCTTCTCCTATGCTTATTGACGCTAAGGGTCTCTGTTAGATTTTGTCAGTTGTCTGTATCCCAAGTTTTTCTTTAAATCAATTACTTCTCCTATAATCATCTATTTCATGCTAAAGAGCCCTCAGTCATGTAGTACTGGGTCTTCCAACTCTTTTAGAGCCCTATGTAGCTAATTTAAAAGTTCGGTGTACTATTCTTTTTTAGTGAGTGTGAAGAACATGTCCAAACTATATATATATATATATATATATATATACACTGTACGTGAAAAGAGAGAGAGAGAGAGAGAGAGAGAGAGAGAGAGAGAGAGAGATGAATTTGTTTCCCTAATATACATTTGGAGAAAGACAAACCCTTACATATAAGTGCAAATTGAGGACGTCAGTAAAAACTGGAAAATAAAAAACACTCATCGCACTGCTGGTAGAGAAAGGGACCGTCGCGTGTCCCATCTACTCAATTGAGAAATTTGTGTGAGCGCGCACTTAAGAGTGAGAATGTTTAGAATCCCTTTGTTGGACATTTTACTCAAGTGGAAGACTATGCAATGGTTATTTGTTCTTACTTCAGCTCCAACAAAAATTCATGAGATGATTTATGGGATTGAAATTGAGTTTTGTGTTAATTGGGTTTGTTATATTTACCTGTTTCGAGAGAATTTAGTCTAGGAAAAGAAAACTAATGGGAGGAATAAATCGATATCAAATTACATGAACAGTAGTTATTCTGAGTCGGTTACTTTTCATTGTGTTTTATTCACATTTCAACTTTAAAAAGAAGTTATTCCGAATAAGGTTAATTTATCGTAAAATTCATCAATATTTGTAAAATAGATTACACACACAAATCCCAGGCCCAGATTATAATAAAACGACATCACATCAGACCCCAGCCTTCAGCGGCAAGGGAAACGACTGCTCAAGGTTTCTAGCAGGGTTTGCTAGAAAATCTCTGGACTAGAAGAGTCAACTTTTGGAAACTGAACTTTATAACATACAATGTCAAGAACCTGATTAGGGCAAAAGATATTTCTATTTTAATATAAAAGCTAAAATAAATAAATCAAAATATTATATGATTGAACAAAATTTGAAAAACTATAAAATCTTGTATATAGTTAGAAGATAGCCATATATTTTGTTTCAGAGTACCTGAAAGAATAAAGTGAGGTTTCTTATCAATAAATTTTTTTTGCAGTATTGGTGATAAAATTGAACGAATGATTATCAAATTAAAATTATCATTCAAATGTATGTACCAACAACATACATAGAGAGGAAGAAATATAGAATTTTATGAAAATATGGAGATATCTTTAAATACACAAGAGGATATTTACATTTGTTATGAGGGATTTCAATGCTACAGTTGGTTAAATGAAGATAGTAGAATCAGCAGTAGGTAAATTAGAAGTTGGCACAAGAAATGAGAGAGGACACATGCTTATAAAATTGTTAAGAGAAACAATCTGAAAATCATAAACTCTTTTTTTATAAAAAAGAGACATGGAAAATCAACATGTGGGGAGCACACATGGAAAAAGAGAAAAAGACATAGATTTCATTCTCACTGGGAAAAAAAATATTCTTTAATTAAAGATGTAACAGTGTTAAACAAATTAAAGTCAAGCGTTCAAAGATGGTGAGAAGTAAAATCTGTCAAGATCTAAAGAAAGGATGAGCAAAACAACTTTTGATAAACAAAATAAAAAATCTTATATTAAGATAAGAAAAAAAAATATTTTGGCTGTTTGTAAACCTATTAATTATCCTCCAAATTGACTTTGGAAATATATGTTACGTCTGATTTCCTCTACATTCCTACACCTTTATAACACTGAATTGAAAACTTCATCTTGTAGGTCAAAGGAAGTATTTATTATCGAGACATATGTAACTGAGGAACTTTGATTAACGATTTTAAAGCTGTCCAGGATTTTCAGAGCTAATTTCTTCATCTTCGAACTGTTTTATGCTGTTATGACAGACGGTACCACTTTAATTATTTTCTTTCAGTGAAAGAACTTAGGTTTTAAATGGAGAAAGCTTAAAAAGAGCCCGTCAACAACTTGTTTACCTAGCGCCTCTCCTCATCACCCATAGATGTTTACTTAAGATTATATATTTACTGAGTTCAAATAGGGAAGGGAAAAAAAATCATGAATGTTAAAAATTACTAATATTTAATCCACAAGTAAATAAAGAGATTGTGCCCAGGCAGTATTATCATTGGATAAAATAACCGCTAATAATATGTTAAAAGGAAATTTAAGTAATACACGTATTAGTAGAAATTTTTTTTGGAGAGCATTAAGTAAATCGAGGATCTGTCTTAGCGTTTATTTTAAACATTGCCAGCTCAATATTATTATTCACCGAATGAGCTGTAAATACCACTATGTCCGTAATATACTGTACCGTTAACCACTTAATTGTCTTAGGTGACGATATCTTATAAGTTGGTGAGATTTAGACCGAAGATCAAGACAAAATTTAATTCACTATCATTTACCAAGACTATAAGAACAAGGGTATTGAAAGTAAGTATTGACAATCTAATAATAAACAACTTCATACAAATATACGTAACACTAACATATTTATATATATATATATATATATATATATATATTCTTTCTCACC
>NC_090725.1:53572653-53575153 GCF_036898095.1 Palaemon carinicauda | reverse complement strand
CTCTACCCAATCTTGATCTTCTCCCCCTAAAAAGCTCCTCCTACGCTTTCTTCACTTCCTCCCAACAATCCCTCCGCTACACATGCCCACATCATCTCAGTCGTGAAACTTTTATCATCTCTGTAATATTTACTATCCCTACCATTCTATATATCTAATCATTCTCCAATCTTGTGAGAAGTGATATTACCATAATCCACCCCAGCATTATCATATCTGTTTTGTCAAGCTTTTTTCGCTCTTTTCGTTCTGAAACCCAAGTTTTTTTATCCATATATTAATAATGGTCATATTACTCTGTACTCTACTATTGACCTTAACTTTTACCTTTGATATGCACTTTGTACTAATTATTTCAGCGGTACCTTATTCATCCAAGCTAGGCGATTCTACAAACCATTTGTTTGTGGTCAGCCTGGCCATTTGCAATGGAGTTAATGTCTGCCGTTATTGTTGTTGGTATAGATATGGTAATGGATAACCCATGATTATGTTTTGAAGTTGTATCTTTCTCATCTACCTAACCCCCAGTTTTATCCTCATTTGGATGTCTAACACCACCACATGCATGGGGAAGATCATAGCACACTCCCATTTCTTTTTTGTTTTATGTTCCCTCCAACACACATTCATTATCAAATATAAGTACTTACTGTAGTTCATCTAATAAAAAATCTCTAAGTGACGTACTAAGAAGGTAAGTTCAACAATCACATCTCTGTATTTACTTATTACTCGAGTTTTTCAACAATCTCCGGCATACATCTTACAGTCTTCCTTGCTGATCCAAGCTTTTAACTCACAAGATAATATTGCGAATGTATTTCTCATCCTTTCACCATTTATGCTTACATCCATTTCTGTAACTCCTAGTCTCCTTTATTCTCAAAACAAAATATTTTGACTAAATTTACTAAGTATAAGATCACGAGAAAAGTGAATGACTGACAAGATATGTCACTGATACTCTAAGGATTTAAAAACAAACTACAGGAAGTGAACAAAAGGATTGCAATGAAAACCAAGTTGTGTGTAAAGCAACACAGATTAAAGAGACGCCTACCATTTATATGCCATCAAAAGGTCATTGAATTATGTATCTGCCCTCCTCGTGGTCACATGATAATTTAATTTTTAGTTCACGTATTAGTTCCGTTATAGAAGTTATATAAATAAACCTTCGTTGAGGAAAATGACAAAATGTAGTTACATAATTTATTTTATTAAAGCTTCTGAACTATTTGCCATTCAAGAGACTAGAAGGTTATAATACCAGTCCGTTGCGCGATTTCGTTGTTATTCCCAGGTGGTGTACATGACTAGAATATCAATGGGGTATTAATCATTGTTTTTATAATTGGCTCAGTTTCTTTTTTTTAAATATTGTAGATAATAATAGGCCACATTCCACGAATGTTTGACCTTTACTTATTGTCGTCAAATGGAAAATAAAAAAAAAACATCGATTGCTCTCACTATATTTTAAGAATTTGTTTTGTTTTTAGTGTAACATATTTTCTCATATAGTTTCAATAGTTCCTAAAATTATCATGACCTGATAAAAAACGTGTTTCTACTCCTTTGTATAGAAATTATCCTCTACCTTCGATTTGTTAAATTACATATAAAACTCTAGAATAAATTTTTGACACATGGGAAGGATACTGAAGGCCAAAAACAAAAGTGTGTGAACATAACCTAACATATCCATTCCATCGTCACACATATGTTATTTTGTGAGTATTCCTAAGATTTATATATATAAAAAAATCGGTATACAATTTTTACGTAGCCGGATAATATATCTAAAATATTTTGGTTGTAAGGAAAACATTTCTGAGAATTATCTCTGTGATAATGTATTAGAGTTGTGATATTGATAAATATATTTCATTGTTACGTAATATCATATAAATATGAATAATTTAACCTTCGAAAAGTAAATTGTCTTTATTGGGTATTCTTTTTGCTGTTCCATGTCCCAAGAAAATTCATAGTTAAAACTATTAAAGAGATTTACAGCTGCAGACCTATATTGAAAAAAGGAGGGATGACTTAAAAAAGAAAAAAAATAATAGATAAAACATAAAACATATAGTAACTGACATGGTTGTGGGTCTAACCTAGAATTTTCGTAAAAGTTTTTGACATGTTCTCTCTTTTTCTACTTTACTCTTTGTCCAGTATCCTTTTGTTTATTACTCAAAAATAAAATATAATTTTACTAATATCCATTTATGAAAAAAAAGAAATGATAAAAGAGCAAACTGAAGTAGATGATATTTTGACAACATGTAAGAAAATGAAATGGACATGGGCAGGACATATAATGAAATATCAATTTAGTTTGCTCTTATCTAGGTTGCTTTTTTTCTGTACCTTAGCTTTGTTCGCATCATTATTCTTTCCACAGCTCTTTGATTTGTAACTAGCTTATGTTCCAAGGCTTTAATAAGGCTCCAAGATCCCGATGTATAACTAAATACTGGTAGGAATAGCG
>NC_090725.1:53567653-53570153 GCF_036898095.1 Palaemon carinicauda | reverse complement strand
GTGCTGTAGTTAACCCCTTGAGTGGAGAATTAGCTGATATACTCAGTGTTGTTAGGTGTGTGAGGAAAGAGGAAAATGTGGATAGAATACGCGAGACTATCCGGTGAATTTGTAGGCGAAGGAAAATGAGCCGGGCCCAGTGAGAGGGATCCAATGAAGTACTAACTGGCTAGTCAAAGGACTCAATAACTCTAACGGCAGTATCTCAACGGTTGGCTGATTAGTGAAAATCGAAAGGACTGTTAATAATTTTGAGACGTTTGGTTGCTCTCATTTTTTTAACTAACTCTCCTTTCTAGTTTTTATCTAAAGAAAAAGGCATAGAACTTAGAAAAATGTAAGTAATAAATGGCTCGCCAAAGTAATTTTTCTAAATTTACTCATTAGCAAGTTAATTATTTTTGAAAAATCAAAGAAATCTTAGGTCATAATAACGACGTGTTTTTTCTCACCTTATCTTTAAAAAAGCAAAACGGAAAACTGTTTTTCCTATTACTAGAGAAGCACAACACATTTTCCTCTTTTTATAAGTCATAAACTTATCCACATTAAGACTAAGACTTTCATGATGTTTATGTCCAAAATTTCAAAGAAAACACAGCAGGGCTTCACTCTTCACATCACGAATCTATAAAAAATCACAAAAGCCGTCAAAGAAAGGCTTTAATTAGGTGAAGAAATACAAAGCTTTGGATTAAAATGAAAAGAAGTAGACACCTCTTTTATCTCTTGTTTAGATTCGCAGTTTTCATAATCTTTGTGTAGGTGTGTTTTTTTTCTCTACAAAATCTAAAGCCATTTCTTTTTTGTTGGTCGCTTTGTTGTTGGGTCGTTCAGTATGGCATTGTCTCATTGTGTATATTCAGAATCTTTTGTTTTAGAATCCTCACCATTGCTATTGTTATGTCTCTGTTAATTGTTATCACTGTCCTGCCTAGCGTTTTTGCTTCAGAATTATAATCAGTATGATCTCCATATTCCTATTATTACAATTGCATCTGATTTTATGAAAACATTGTAGTGGGCTGCAATGAATATATGCTCTCTCTCTCTCTCTCTCTCTCTCTCTCTCTCTCTCTCTCTCTCTCTCTCTCATTTAACTGTAGCTAGATGGATATTTATAGTCACTCTTCTGACGTTTCCATCCTCTATCTCCTCTTTTACTAATACATGTAATCATGTACTAAATAGAATTTCCTGCTCATAGATTTTTCAAATTAATCTTAGCTAACAAAGATCTTAAATATCATTTCAAACTTAATTCATATAATATAAAAATTACATAAACGGCAAAATACTCAATTCTACTCATAAAACAGGAATAAAAGGCCAATAATATCCTGAGAAGAAATTCAAGATAGATATCTTAACCACATGAAACTATATTTCCTAACAATTCTAGGAATTAAGAACCCATTCCCGAATTTCATTCCAATTCCGCTACATTGAGGAAAAACATAATAACGAAGCGTGAAGCAGATACATCAAAAACACCAATACAGTTTCCATATTTATCCCTTTTATCTTTTATCAAAATAAATCTGGAATTGGCAGTCAGTGAAATAGCTTATTTTTACTCAATACAATTGTAAAGAGAGAGAGAGAGAGAGAGAGAGAGAGAGAGAGAGAGAGAGAAATGGGGTTAATTTAATGTGTATTCCATTTATCTAATTATTACAATGATGAACTACTGCTTTATATACATAGTAAAAGGACTAATATAGTTTCCCTTCAAATTCCTAAAGCTCGATTTAAATCTTAAAAAACTATAGAAAAAATCTTACTATTTTGGGGAGGCCCCATTTGCATATAACATTCTCACTTTATCTTGAAAATAAAAACGGAAAACTACGACTACAGAAACACAACATACTTTTCTCTTTCTATAACTCAAGATTTTAACTACATTAAGAATTAGACCTCCATCATATTTATGTCCGAAATTTCAAAGAAAACACAGAAGGGCTTCACTCTTTACATCAAAAATCTATAAAAACACACAAAAGCCGTCAAAAAAAGGCCTTAATTAGGTGAAGGAATACAAAGCTTTGGATTAAAATGAAAAGAAGTAGACACCTCTTTTATCTCTTGTTTAGATTCGCAGTTTTCATAATCTTCTTTGTGTAGGTGTGCTTTTTTTTCTCTACAAAATCTAAAGCCACTTCGTTTGTGGTGGTCGCTTTGTTTTTTGGGTCATTCAGAATGGCATTGTCTTATTGTGTATATTCAGTATTGTTTGTTCTAGGGTCGTCACCTTGGCTATTGTTATATTTCTGTTGATTGTTATCACTGTTCCTATTAGCGCATTTGACTCAAAATTATGATCACTATGAGCTCCATATTCCTATTTGTACAATTGCATATCCTTTCATGAAAACATTGTATTAAACTGCAATTAAAACAAGGTCTCTCTCTCTCTCTCTCTCTCTCTCTCTCTCTCTCTCTCTCTCTCTCTCTCCTTTTCAACTGTAGCAAGATGGATATTTACACTCTTCTAAGT
>NC_090725.1:53565411-53567153 GCF_036898095.1 Palaemon carinicauda | reverse complement strand
ATATATATATATATATATATAATATATATATATATATATATATATATATATATATATATACGGTCTCACAAACAGCTCAATAATTTATATACATATGACAATTTACTGCTAATTCAGAAGTACATAGCAAATATTCTATAAATTGTAAATAATAAGGTGAATAGAACTAAACATTCAAAAAACAAAAAACAAAGAAAATGACTTCCAAAGCCAGTGACTGCCATCCATTATCGCAGAGTGAAAGGATAGGCTCCTTCCCCCCACCCTTTGAGCTTTATGATTATAAATGGAAGGGAAAATTTTTTTTTTTTTTTTTTTTTTTTTTTTAGCATTCCTCATTGATGTGAAAAAAATGAGAGAAGAGTTAATTGTTTCTAGTTCTGATCTTTTATCATATCGATAAAGAGCATTTGTTAAGAAAAAAAAATACATAAATTTGCTATTTCAAGTAATACATATTCATTACATAATCAAATTTGTGATGTAAATTCTGACTCTAATACTTTTTTTTCATATCTAAAATCATTCATTTTTAAGAAAAGAAATCTTTCAAACTTATCAAAAAATTAGAAAAGACAATCTTCATAATCAGTCCCTTTTTTAAAGAAAGAAAATATCGAATAGGGCGTATAGTATAATTTACTCTTTCATTTACTGATATTGTAAACATTCTGATATTATCCTCCTCCCCCCCTCTCTTCTCTCTCTCTCTCTCTCTCTCTCTCCTCTCTCTCTCTCTCCTCTCTCTCTCCTCCTCTCTCTCTCTCTCTCTCCTCTTTAGCTCACTAATTTACTGTAGTGCACAAAGCTCTTCATTACTGTATACTATAATATATATTTCTTTTTATAAACAGAGGGAGGGGTGGGGATATATATGTTGCCAGTATAAGATTGTAATGTATCCTACTATATAATTTTTAAGGGACAGACACTCACTGCTGTGATATACTATACATTTGGAGTACAATTACGCTACTTATCGTATATTATATTCAATAGCCCAGTTAGTAGTATAAAACATTTATAGAATTCCTGTTCATATGTGCGTGTGTATATGTGTATGTGTTATGCTTAATATTAGAGGGTTATTTCCCATTTACTTTAGCTGACAATAGAACCATTTATATCTGCCTTGTAAAAAGCACAAAAAAATACAATCATTTGAAAAATAGTGTACAATAATGTACATTTTCAGCAACTATTAATTTTTAAACTAGATGTTTCCTAACTAATTATTTTATTGTTGGGAGAAAAAATTCAGGAAGCTATGCATTGGTTTCTATACATAATTTACATGATTTGTGATGACTCCGAACAAGGAGCAATTGGGGACGAATATTTGTTGATATGTAAGAATAGTTGAATGTATTGATGTTCTAATTGGATTGTGAGACACAAAGGTAAGACTTTGATAAGCCAATTGGACTCCTTCATCTCACTGATCTTTCCGAAGGGTCAGTGCCTGTTATATTTTTATGATAAATATAATCGACAAGGCATGATGAATTTCCCTGTGTGATATGAAGCCACTTATAACTTTCCAAAAAGACATCTATGTACAGTCCTGATTTAAATATATTTGGGAAACTAATGTGATTATATCAGTTGGTCACAAGGTGTGGTGTATGTTTTGGTAAAGCTGACAAATATTTTGTACACTGTATTGTCTCGAAATGTAGTTGAAAATTTTACTTATCATTCATTATTTGAACTTTGATTAATATGATTTTTTTTTATAATAT
>NC_090725.1:53557911-53560411 GCF_036898095.1 Palaemon carinicauda | reverse complement strand
CCGATTTTAAAGCTGTCCAGGATTTTCAGAGCTAATTTCTTCATCTTCGAACTGTTTTATGCTGTTATGACAGACGGTACCACTTTAATTATTTTCTTTCAGTGAAAGAACTTAGGTTTTAAATGGAGAAAACTTAAAAAAGAGGCCGTCAACAACTTGTTTACCTAGCGCCTCTCCTCATCACCCATAGGTGTTTACTTAAGATTATATATTTACAGAGTTCAAATAGGGAAGGGAAAAAATCATTAACGTTAAAAATGACTAATATTTAATCCACAAGTAAATAAAGAGATTGTGCCTAGGCAGTATTATCATTGGATAAAATAACCGCTAATAATATGATTAAAAGGAAATTTAAGTAATACACGTATTAGTAGAAATTTATTTTGGAAAGCATTAAGTAAATCGGGGACCTATCTTAGTGTTTATTTTAAACATTGCAAGCTCAATATTATTATTCAACGAGTGGAGCTGTAAATACTACTATTTCCGTAATATACTGTACCGTTAACCACTTAATTGACTTAGGTGACGATATCTTATAAGCTGGTGAGATCTTGACCGAGGATCAAGACAAAATTTAATTCACTATCATTTACCAAGACTATAAGAACAAGGGTATTGAAAGTAAGTATTGGCAATCTAATAATGAACAACTTCATTCAAATATGCGTAACACTTATATATATATATATATATATATATATATATATATATATATATATATATATGTATATATATATATATATATATATATATATACATATATATTATATATATATATATATATATATATATATATATTTTTTTTTTTTTTTTCCACCACTACCCCTACATTAAGAGAACCGTTGCCTGATGAGACCACCCCAATGCCTTCTATCAAAGGCATCCTCTTCCACCAAGCCTCTTCTCTCCATATCCTCCTTCATATTATCTCTACCCAATCTTGATCTTCTCCCCCTAAAAAGCTCCTCCTACGCTTTCTTCACTTCCTCCCAACAATCCCTCCGCTACACATGCCCACATCATCTCAGTCGTGAAACTTTTATCATCTCTGTAATATTTACTATCCCTACCATTCTATATATCTAATCATTCTCCAATCTTGTGAGAAGTGATATTACCATAATCCACCCCAGCATTATCATATCTGTTTTGTCAAGCTTTTTTCGCTCTTTTCGTTCTGAAACCCAAGTTTTTTTATCCATATATTAATAATGGTCATATTACTCTGTACTCTACTATTGACCTTAACTTTTACCTTTGATATGCACTTTGTACTAATTATTTCAGCGGTACCTTATTCATCCAAGCTAGGCGATTCTACAAACCATTTGTTTGTGGTCAGCCTGGCCATTTGCAATGGAGTTAATGTCTGCCGTTATTGTTGTTGGTATAGATATGGTAATGGATAACCCATGATTATGTTTTGAAGTTGTATCTTTCTCATCTACCTAACCCCCAGTTTTATCCTCATTTGGATGTCTAACACCACCACATGCATGGGGAAGATCATAGCACACTCCCATTTCTTTTTTGTTTTATGTTCCCTCCAACACACATTCATTATCAAATATAAGTACTTACTGTAGTTCATCTAATAAAAAATCTCTAAGTGACGTACTAAGAAGGTAAGTTCAACAATCACATCTCTGTATTTACTTATTACTCGAGTTTTTCAACAATCTCCGGCATACATCTTACAGTCTTCCTTGCTGATCCAAGCTTTTAACTCAACAAGATAATATTGCGAATGTATTTCTCATCCTTTCACCATTTATGCTTACATCCATTTCTGTAACTCCTAGTCTCCTTTATTCTCAAAACAAAATATTTTGACTAAAATTTACTAAGTATAAGATCACGAGAAAAGTGAATGACTGACAAGATATGTCACTGATACTCTAAGGATTTAAAAACAAACTACAGGAAGTGAACAAAAGGATTGCAATGAAAACCAAGTTGTGTGTAAAGCAACACAGATTAAAGAGACGCCTACCATTTATATGCCATCAAAAGGTCATTGAATTATGTATCTGCCCTCCTCGTGGTCACATGATAATTTAATTTTTAGTTCACGTATTAGTTCCGTTATAGAAGTTATATAAATAAACCTTCGTTGAGGAAAATGACAAAATGTAGTTACATAATTTATTTTATTAAAGCTTCTGAACTATTTGCCATTCAAGAGACTAGAAGGTTATAATACCAGTCCGTTGCGCGATTTCGTTGTTATTCCCAGGTGGTGTACATGACTAGAATATCAATGGGGTATTAATCATTGTTTTTATAATTGGCTCAGTTTCTTTTTTTTAAATATTGTAGATAATAATAGGCCACATTCCACGAATGTTTGACCTTTACTTATTGTCGTCAAATGGAAAATAAAAAAAAAAACATCGATTGCTCTCACTATATTTTAAGAATTTGTTTTGTTTTTAGTGTAACATATTTTCTCATATAGTTTCAATAGTTCCTAAAATTATCATGACCTGATAAA
>NC_090725.1:53547911-53555411 GCF_036898095.1 Palaemon carinicauda | reverse complement strand
GACATATAATTAAAGCAAGATTTTCGAATTATTTTTATTGGAGTTTTGTGGAATTCTATACGGTGATGTTTAAAGTAACAAGAATAAAATATTCTGATTTTCAAATAAGAATCTGTCACACCTAAAAATACAATCATACACATGAAAGCCCCCACACACACACAAACATACACATATACACAAACACACAACTCGCCCCACACATAAACGCATATATATATATATATATATATATATATATATATATATATATATATATATATATATATATATATATATATATATATGTATGTATATATATATGTTTATGCATTCATATAGATAGTATCAATGCATATTAATATAAAAAGAATTGTATCTGAAGGCCTAAAAATTTCCAGTCATGAAATTACCCCTTTCATTGACACCTTGCCTATGGTGGAAGGACTCCACCCACAAACATCTGATGCTCAGATGCTCAGAAAATAAGTAGCATTTTACTTTAAGATTAAGAGTTAGATATCAACAATGTAAGAACGGAATTAATTTCCTTTTAATTCTATACTGAATATAGTGGTAAGTTTGTTTCATCATCGATCATTATAATTCCTTAAGAATTTCCAACTTAAAAGAAATTAATGATAAAGGTTATAAATTCTTGCATATTACAATTGGTATGTAAATTAATCCTTCATCCTTAATGATAGAGCTCTGAAGTTTTTAATTTGATATGAAAGGAACACCACTGATTCCTCGAGTAATATTGATATCGGACGCATTATTATCTTTCAGTCTAAAGGACGTTTAAGTTTGTTCTTCTAATTGTTCTAAAGAAATGTATTAAATATGCTTAAATTACTTAAAAAGATATATATATCTAATCCGAATATAAATGAAATAAAATATTTAGACAAATCTGTATTTTAAATTATATAAACTTTGTATGATTTCTTACTCAGTCATTCGCCATTTTTTATTCCTAGTTTGAAAAGCAAGATACTATAAGCTCAAGGGTTCCAACAAGGAAAGATATCCTATTGAGGAGAGGAAATAGGGCAATAAACAAACTGCAAGAAAAGTAATGAACAATTAAAATAAAATATTTCAAGAACAGTAATAACATTCGATTGCATCTTTCCCATATAACCTATAAAAACTAATACAAAAAATCAATTTGAGGAAAAAGTATTGTGTTTGATTGTACCCTCAAGCATGAGAACTCTACCCAAACACAGTGGAAGACCATGGTACACAGGCTATGGTACTACCCAAGACAAGAGCACACTGGTTTGATTTTGGAGCGTTCTCCTCCTGGAAGAGCTGCTTACCATAGCTAAAAACTCTCTTCTATCCTTGCCAAGAGGATAATAACCATGGAACATGTGAAGTGCTGTAGTTAACCCCTTGAGTGGAGAATTAGCTGATATACTCAGTGTTGTTAGGTGTGTGAGGAAAGAGGAAAATGTGGATAGAATACGCGAGACTATCCGGTGAATTTGTAGGCGAAGGAAAATGAGCCGGGCCCAGTGAGAGGGATCCAATGAAGTACTAACTGGCTAGTCAAAGGACTCAATAACTCTAACGGCAGTATCTCAACGGTTGGCTGATTAGTGAAAATCGAAAGGACTGTTAATAATTTTGAGACGTTTGGTTGCTCTCATTTTTTTAACTAACTCTCCTTTCTAGTTTTTATCTAAAGAAAAAGGCATAGAACTTAGAAAAATGTAAGTAATAAATGGCTCGCCAAAGTAATTTTTCTAAATTTACTCATTAGCAAGTTAATTATTTTTGAAAAATCAAAGAAATCTTAGGTCATAATAACGACGTGTTTTTTCTCACCTTATCTTTAAAAAAGCAAAACGGAAAACTGTTTTTCCTATTACTAGAGAAGCACAACACATTTTCTCTTTTTATAAGTCATAAACTTATCCACATTAAGACTAAGACTTTCATGATGTTTATGTCCAAAATTTCAAAGAAAACACAGCAGGGCTTCACTCTTCACATCACGAATCTATAAAAAATCACAAAAGCCGTCAAAGAAAGGCTTTAATTAGGTGAAGAAATACAAAGCTTTGGATTAAAATGAAAAGAAGTAGACACCTCTTTTATCTCTTGTTTAGATTCGCAGTTTTCATAATCTTTGTGTAGGTGTGTTTTTTTCTCTACAAAATCTAAAGCCATTTCTTTTTTGTTGGTCGCTTTGTTGTTGGGTCGTTCAGTATGGCATTGTCTCATTGTGTATATTCAGAATCTTTTGTTTTAGAATCCTCACCATTGCTATTGTTATGTCTCTGTTAATTGTTATCACTGTCCTGCCTAGCGTTTTTGCTTCAGAATTATAATCAGTATGATCTCCATATTCCTATTATTACAATTGCATCTGATTTTATGAAAACATTGTAGTGGGCTGCAATGAATATATGCTCTCTCTCTCTCTCTCTCTCTCTCTCTCTCTCTCTCTCTCTCTCTCTCTCTCTCTCTCTCTCTCTCTCTCTCTCTCTCATTTAACTGTAGCTAGATGGATATTTATAGTCACTCTTCTGACGTTTCCATCCTCTATCTCCTCTTTACTAATACATGTAATCATGTACTAAATAGAATTTCCTGCTCATAGATTTTTCAAATTAATCTTAGCTAACAAAGATCTTAAATATCATTTCAAACTTAATTCATATAATATAAAAATTACATAAACGGCAAAATACTCAATTCTACTCATAAAACAGGAATAAAAGGCCAATAATATCCTGAGAAGAAATTCAAGATAGATATCTTAACCACATGAAACTATATTTCCTAACAATTCTAGGAATTAAGAACCCATTCCCGAATTTCATTCCAATTCCGCTACATTGAGGAAAAACATAATAACGAAGCGTGAAGCAGATACATCAAAAACACCAATACAGTTTCCATATTTATCCCTTTTATCTTTTATCAAAATAAATCTGGAATTGGCAGTCAGTGAAATAGCTTATTTTTACTCAATACAATTGTAAAGAGAGAGAGAGAGAGAGAGAGAGAGAGAGAGAGAGAGAGAGAGAGAGAGAGAGAGAGAGAGAGAGAGAGAGAGAAATGGGGTTAATTTAATGTGTATTCCATTTATCTAATTATTACAATGATGAACTACTGCTTTATATACATAGTAAAAGGACTAATATAGTTTCCCTTCAAATTCCTAAAGCTCGATTTAAATCTTAAAAAACTATAGAAAAAATCTTACTATTTTGGGGAGGCCCCATTTGCATATAACATTCTCACTTTATCTTGAAAATAAAAACGGAAAACTACGACTACAGAAACACAACATACTTTTCTCTTTCTATAACTCAAGATTTTAACTACATTAAGAATTAGACCTCCATCATATTTATGTCCGAAATTTCAAAGAAAACACAGAAGGGCTTCACTCTTTACATCAAAAATCTATAAAAACACACAAAAGCCGTCAAAAAAAGGCCTTAATTAGGTGAAGGAATACAAAGCTTTGGATTAAAATGAAAAGAAGTAGACACCTCTTTTATCTCTTGTTTAGATTCGCAGTTTTCATAATCTTCTTTGTGTAGGTGTGCTTTTTTTTCTCTACAAAATCTAAAGCCACTTCGTTTGTGGTGGTCGCTTTGTTTTTTGGGTCATTCAGAATGGCATTGTCTTATTGTGTATATTCAGTATTGTTTGTTCTAGGGTCGTCACCTTGGCTATTGTTATATTTCTGTTGATTGTTATCACTGTTCCTATTAGCGCATTTGACTCAAAATTATGATCACTATGAGCTCCATATTCCTATTTGTACAATTGCATATCCTTTCATGAAAACATTGTATTAAACTGCAATTAAAACAAGGTCTCTCTCTCTCTCTCTCTCTCTCTCTCTCTCTCTCTCTCTCTCTCTCTCTCTCTCTCTCCTTTTCAACTGTAGCAAGATGGATATTTACACTCTTCTAAGTATCCATCCTCCATCTACTAAACAGATATTCTTGGTCACAGTCTTTTCATAACAATCTTATGAAAGCTTCCTCTTTTGAAAACAGGGATCTTAAAGCTCATATAAACTAAATTTATATAATATGAAAAAAAGAAAAAAAGTCCAAAATACTCTATCCTATCCGAAAATAAACAGGAAAAAAGGCCAATCATACCCGGAGAAGGAATTCAAGTTGGATATCATCACTAGATGAAAGTATATTTCATAATAATTCTACGAATGCAAGAACCATTCCCGAATTTCGTTCCAGTCCCGCTACATTGAGGAAAAACAAAATAACGAAGCGTGATGACGATACATAAAAAACAACAAGCACAGTTTCCATTTTTATATCTTTTATCTTTTATCAAAATAAATCTGGAATCGGCAGGCAGTGAAATTGCTTCTTTTTTACTCAATACAATTGTACCAGGATTCAGAGAGAGAGAGAGAGAGAGAGAGAGAGAGAGAGAGAGAGAGAGAGAGAGAGAGAGAGAGAGGGGGGGGATTCAATGAGTAGTCTGTTTATCCAATTAATATACTGATCAACTACAGAATTATATGCATAATAAAATGACTAATATACTGTATGTCCCTTCTAATTTCTTATAGCCTTATATAAATCTCGGAAAAATTTAAAGATATTTAGTTATTTTTGGCAGGCCCCTTTTGCTTAATACTCCAAGACATACAGTGGGATGCTAACTGGGAAGGTTTTACTAAGCAATAATCTAAATACTATTATCTTCTCGAATGGAAAAAAAAGGTCAAATTGGGAATGTATTCATTGTAAGGGAAATCTCAAGATACAACTTCATGGTGTATAGAAAACCCCCTTTTACTATATCCTACATCCATTTCCTCAGTAATATTGATATCTGTAAATATGCAGGTAGTTTGTAATATCTATCTTAAAGGGGTGAGAATCAGTTCCCAAGCCTACTTATAACAAGTTACTTTACTTAATATACGCCATAGAAAAGCTATCAATAAAGCCAATAGGATATACAATGGATATCATGCAATGAACAATAAAATAGATTTCATAAACAAAATAAAACTCCCGTATATAGAAAGAATTAGAAATATAACTATGAATATTGAAGCTCAAAGCCCCATTTTTTAGTATCCCAAGAACATAGAGAGCGCCCTTATCAATGTTTATCAAAACTGAACTGATGATGAATCCAAAATTTGCAATGTACCATGTGGAGATTGTGATAAAGTTTATCTGAGACAAACCAGCCGTTTTCTACCACAAAGATTATCTGAACACAAAAGATCTGTCAGATATGGCTCTGAGAATTCAAGAATTTCCTTCATCATAGAAACTTAGGGCCTCAAACGAAGGCCAACATAGTGGACAATACCTTTCCGAATCCAATTATTAAAACAAAATCTAACAATAGCAGCCTCTAAGTAACCATCCTAGGTCAAGAGATTATTCTACGATCCGGACAAGATTAAGAGAGCTTGAAGGCACCTGGAAGAAGTCAAACCTGCCTAATATTTACGGACCCATTCACATCCTTTGTGGGCCACCATAAAGTCAACTTTGTCCTTAACAATTAAACTGACAACTTCTCGCACTTTACACAGATACTAGGGTCAATATGCGTGTCTCTGCAGCTTCTTTGCTTAAACCCCACCTCCTCATGACTCACTACCGAAATTATATTATATTATTATTATTCAGATGTTCAGAGATGATATGCATATCCATTAGTAGGTGTAATACGTCTTTTAACTCAAAAGTTTACATATATACATATGTTCACACATCTCGGACAGTTATAACGGGCTGTCCTTTACTAAATTTCTCGCCTCCATCAGAGGTACCTCGAGCGATAGTTTAATCCTTTCCCTGGATGTTGAGTTTCAGTTTACCAATGTCCCTGTTGATGAGACCATCAATTTGATGATGGACCATGTCTGCAAGGACCCAGGTACACCGCCCTTCAATATTCTGGAGAGTAGACCTCCTTACACTTCTGGAGATCTGTACAAAGAAGGCCACTTTCACGCCCCACTGGGACCTTGCATATATCCTAAAGGGTGGCGTCGCCTTAGGATTACCATTGGGAGTTATTTTTATAAACTTCTACATGGGTGAAATATATTGATGATACCTTCATTAACAGCACTTCTTCCAAGGACATCAAAGACCTCTGGCGTACTTCTGGGGAGTTTAGCTACCCTTTATTTCACACTGGAGCACACTGGATGTCTTGGTTGAAACTACCGTAACTAGGATTCACATGTCGGTTTACATCAAGCAGATGAACCTAGGATTTTGTTTCAACAGTGACAATGAATATGCAGTGCCTTCACCATTAAGGGCTTTGAGAAGAAAGCTATTCCCCATTGGTATTCTTGAAAGGCTACTCATAATGAACTGGAGCTTGTAACACAGGTCTGTGAACAAAGAGTATCCTAAAAAACAAGTCAATTGAGAAATCTAGAAATCCCTTGGCAATTTGTGTAGAACAGAACAGCTAGACACGACCCGTTTAGCAAAACAAACGTCTGTTACAAAAGAGTAATGCACAGTAATTACCAGCAATATGTTACATCGTACAGAAAAACGTCTTTCCTGTACAAGAGAATGAGAACTTAGCTTCATAATCTACTAGCAATTTTCGAAGACTAAAACCTCAGTATGAAAATTATTCGAACACTCTCATGCAGGATTGGGTGAAGAACACAATGGTCGGCTACAGCAGCCAATGGACCGTCCGTGAATGCCCTGGTAGCTATATCGGAATGATGACCATGGGGCTCTCTAAGCACCTGTCCTGTCATGTACAGCAGGTTATATTAAGGCACAATGGAATTAGAGCTTTAGAGTCTATGCTGATCTACCAGAAAAACTTATCTGGGACACCACACAGGAAATGTTTATCTTACCAGCCTGCCAAGGGGAACTGGAACGTAACTACTAATAGCAATACTAATCAAGGCAATACCAACCACTACAGTAAAGATAAGCGGAATATCAGCTTGCTTGGAACCGAGCCACTCCTGGCTAGCACAACTTCTAGCGAGCGCTATTGTCAATCATCGAACAAATTCCTCTAGCCAGAAATCTTTCACACATGACTCACACAGGATTCACTCATCTGGCACGGCACTTTACGCAGAGCGTCTCCACCAGCACAGTTACTACAGTACCTACCACATCGGTCATTCAATACTAGAGAATTCATTGCCTGGAATAATACCTATCAGAGCCATAAACATAGATCTATGAAGCAACCATTTACAAATTATTTTTCAAGCCTGGCAATGAACAGATGTAATTTGCTGCTTGAAACACATTGTAACTCGACCTCACTACACGAATACGACAATAAAACGATCACTGAACCCTGGAACGTCCCTTGACTTCCTTTATTAACGAATGCTCATATATGCCCTTTTTAAGTAGAAGACGTAGTGCATTTACTCAGGAATAACCATATCCTCTCTAAAAGTTGAAATAGAGCAGGTACAGGTAGATATGTGTTGTTGAAAAGAAGAAAATTAGAACAATGGTAAAATCATTTTATGAAATT
>NC_090725.1:53540411-53542911 GCF_036898095.1 Palaemon carinicauda | reverse complement strand
ATGTTGTGCAGCATGTGCTACATGTAGCATCATGCGGGTGTCTGCCTCTTCTTGGTTGCATGGTGCGAGTGAGTTGACATCCTCTTGCTGTGGAACACAGATCACCTGCTCCCCATCAGTGACGACCAGTTCCTTGCCTTCTTCTTGAAAGGACTCTGCAAGCATGGTGGAGAGGTAGCTGAAGAGCTCCACTTTGTTGCTATCAACTCGCAGGAAACTTTGCCAATTTCCTGGTATGACTGCTGAGTCGACAACACGCCGACGTACTCCCTTTCCACGCTGTTCTCTGGTTGATGCCTTCAGGGAATCTGCTCTGTAGCTGTCCCACACAAGGTCAAGACGTGATACATGTTGGAAACGTTGTACAACGTATGGGATGAACACTTGCTGTGCATATTCCTCGAACGTGTTGGCAGTACCCGGCTTCAACATCTGTACGATTACTGCTCCATCGAGGACAACAGCAGTGACAGTAGGAGCTTCAAACTGAGGCTCAGCATGGCCTTCAAGGCACATCAGCAAGTCACTCTTGCTCCCTAGGTACAGTCTCCCTCCGTCAGATAAAGCTGGAGGGCATTGCTGATTTTCATGCCTGAAGAACTCTTCTAGATTCCCATCACGGGTCTGGCAGCCGATATATAATCGTGCGAAGAGCGCAACATCATTCTTCAGAGATTTGACCTGTTCTTTTCCTTTGGGTATATTGGGTCCTCTCTTGGTCGCAAACAGTGGTAGCTTGTTCCGGTGGATTGCCACCTCAATGGACTTGGTTCTGTCCACGATGCATTCCTTTGAGAATGCTTCAAACTGGTCTTGGCCAATCTGCTTGGCGTTACGGACTGTTTCTATGACTGCAGGGTCTGCGATCTCCTTTGTGTCGAGCACCAGCAAGTCCTGACTGTCCTCCTCGAAAGGGTTGCCCAGCTCTTCAATGACGGCCACGAGTGAGCGCACATCTCTGGCAAAAGTGTTCTGCACACTTGGTGTCTCTTCGTGGTGACGTGTCTCCTCTTGATCGTGTGGATGCAGATTGAAGTCGTCAAATTCCACAATCACTCTAGCAACCTCCGGTCCGGCAACCATCCAGCGCCTCAGTGCAGTTGGATTGTCTGTGAGGCCGATGGCTCCTCCATCACCCTTGACATACGCGTTGTTCTGCTCATGTCCTTGGTCAAGAGGGATTGCTGAAAAGATCCTCTTGGTCTTCTGGACTGTGAAGTGTCCCTTGCTAAACTCTGTGAAGACGTCTGGATGTTTGTTTGCCAGTTCTGCCATGTCCCGTAGATGCACTGGTATCCATCGGGCATAGTTCGTGTGGTCTAGTGCGAAGAACCACGGAGCCAGTTCTGTCAGAGCATCCACGTACATGCTAAAATTGGCTTCTCTCAGAGATCGCACATAGATCAGAGTGGACAGCTCCAGTGCCAAGACTGTTGACCAGTACTGAAACTGCGGATAACTCTGTTCTCTCTGACTGCACCAGTCTTCGAAGCTTTCAGGGTGCTCATCATCTTCTGTATTGGTGGTGCTGTACTTGTCATAGGCACGCCGTTGGAGATTATACAACGCAGCCGCTGTGACTTGGTGTGCTCTTCTGGTGCGTGTGACGTGAGCTGCTCGAAGAAATGAGTCTGCTATTCCTTCAGTTGTGATCTCTGCTTGTACCAGTGCTTGGGTCCACCCACTTCCCTGCAACCAGTCACCCAGGGTCTTCAGTGCCGTCATCTCAATATGCAACCCCCCAAACATCACCACCAGTTGGTCTTCTCCATATGTGTTTGGCCACTTCCACTGGATCTGTTTTGCTAGAGTGAATAGTGGCTGGTCGCAAGTCAGAACTGGAGTTTGGCCTGGGTTGAGATGTTTAACTGCACTCCTGACTACATCAATAGAGTGTCTGATCATTGCCACAGTGTGAGCACTCTCCTGGAACAAGGGAAGCAGGGACGTTGGTGTGATGACTGGTTGCTTTGGATCTTGGTGCCTTGCATGGTATGCAGCCCATGATGTGTTTTCACAGGCCTCAACATCATCTTTGAGAACACTTCTCGTGTTCTCCAGCCACATATACTCATCTTCTATGTGCTGCTCACAGTTGTGGCGTCTAAGAGAGGTCACAGAAGTAGCTGGGATCATTTGCCCTTTGACAGAAGAAGCAACAGGACGTACATCCGTGTAATATTCTGGTAGAGGCTCAACCGTCTTTGATCCAGTATCACGCCCAGTGAGAGCAATGCTACGATCCACTCCCTCATCTGCACACGTTGGGTGTTGAAAAAGCGAGATTCCTGTTCCATGGAATGAATTCTTGGCTGTGGTGGCACTTGGGTTGTGGTCAATGTTGTCCACAGCCGCAGTTGTGAACACATTGCTACGCAGGGTAGGCGGGCAGACCACTTCCTCTATGCGGTACAGCTGACACACGCTGTTTCCCATCTGGGCAGAAAGACGTAGGACTCTGTCATATGAGATGCTTAGGCCCAGAGAGAAGAGCTTGTCC
>NC_090725.1:53530411-53532911 GCF_036898095.1 Palaemon carinicauda | reverse complement strand
GAGAGAGAGAGAGAGAGAGGTTAGTTATTTTTCAAGTTGCATCACTTTTAATGAGGGGCACTGATTTAGGGCCCTTTCTCGAAAGGTCACTGATGCAATTTTGTATATCTAATGATCATATGGTGATAATTGTGATTGTTTATTCTGATTTAGGAAGTGCCATAGAATTCCTTAAAGGTTACACGAATAAGAATTTACTGTTATTGAAATCAAAGAATTTATCAAATTTTATTCTAAAGTGGTATATATTGAGATATGCTTAATTTTTTGGCCACGTTGGATTGGGTGTTAATGAAAGAGCATATGTCACTCTTAAAATGGCAATACAATCCCCTCATCATAACATTAAACTTCTTTGGGATTATATGAATATCATGAAGCATTTTGTAATAATACTTGGAATAATGAATCTAAAAATAATAAATAAAGAAAAATAAAACGTATTATTTCACTATGGAAATCAGCAGAACAGACAGATAAGAACTAAATTAATTTGAAAAAGATTACGTTTGCTCATGAGAAATTGATCCATGGATTTTTAATATGCGGATGTCATAAGACAGATCCATGATGCATCAAGCGTGGCACCATTTCAACCAATCGACATATTCTTGGTCACTTTAAAGTTTTTAGAAGTCAGATATTTATGTTTTCGTGAGAAATGTCTGTCTGACATTTAATCAGATTCTCAGAAATTTTTTTCCGGTTTTTCAGTTTTATTGTTTATAAAAGTGAAAAATTTTCGTTCATAAAATAAAAGTTTTTGAATATCACAGATTATATTTTATATTTTTCCATACTTTTACTGCATGAACATTTCCTTTTATTTATTAGATTTATCTTAGGTTATATTCTATCTTTCCCCAATTTGTTTGGGGGATATAAATAAGCGTTATGCTACCGAACTGCATTATTATAAAATTCCAATTATGTAACCTAATTTACCATATGAGTAGAATTCGAATAACTACATAACACTATATGATCTAATTAGTCAAAATGAAAAAGTCAAATAATGGATGAATCGTTATAACATAAATAACAGAAATTACTAAATTGGAAAATTATTGAGACAGCGTAGTCTAATATTACCAACATTGAAATTTCTAGTCGTGTATTCTTAAACTTCTTTTCATAGCATTAACTTTTTCCGAGTATATATATTTCTTCTTAAAAATGTCCTCGATACAAAAAAAGTGTTAGAAGTTATAAAATTAAATATGAACACTCGGAACTCCGTTTTATTCTACATTCTGGTTTCTAGTTTTTTTTTCTCTCTTTTTTTATTAACGATTTTTTTAATATTCATTCCCTCTTTCATTATTCGTTCACTGCCTAGACATATTCTTTACTTCCTTCAAATAATCTCCAATTCAGTTCCAATTCTATTTTTACACAATATTTCAAAGATTGTATATTTTGCCCTTAAAAACTGAAGCACCATTTCCTATAGTATTTTCTTTTATTTAAACATGCGTCTGACTTTCTACATGGTGTATTTGAATGCGAAATATTTATTTTGGATTTGTATTTTAAAATACCATTGGAACGATAAGGGTCCTTCAGTGCCAATTAGAAACTAGAAAATCCTGCAGTTTCTTTATGAATTAAAAGTTAAGAGGTTGAACAGCAAGAAGAAAGAAAGAAGGATAAAACTAAGTGCAGTAGATGGGTAAAAACTGAGTCGAGTAAGGGGTTATAGGGATGATGCAAAGACCCGTATGTAAATGACTACATTGAACCGCATACGGGTTTGTAACCTTTCAAATATTATTTTTTTTTTCATACTTGTCGTAATATGTGAGAAAATATCTTTTTACACCTTTTATTTACAGTATGCTGGACTCCTATTTATTCTTCGCTCATTTTATTTATTCTTTTAAACAGTAAATTTTATTCTTCAGCTATGCTATAACTATTTTATAAAAAGCATTTTTTTTTTTACTTTATTTTCTATAAATATCTTACAACCAAGCCTGTTTATTATGTAATTAAAATATATATCATGACGCATTCTTTACCATATAAGTTTCTATCTTTCATATCACCATATAAGTATTAGGTGAAAATCTTAGCATTATCACTAAATAAAAAAAATATTATGT
Source organism: Palaemon carinicauda (assembly GCF_036898095.1). Classification (NCBI taxonomy): domain Eukaryota; kingdom Metazoa; phylum Arthropoda; class Malacostraca; order Decapoda; family Palaemonidae; genus Palaemon; species Palaemon carinicauda. Next base: position 53,530,806 of record NC_090725.1, on the reverse strand, counting down.
AACATTTTTTTTCCTCGCGACATAATTACTGTACAAGCGTATACAGGGTCACTTGTTAATAGGAAAAATAATGGATTCACTAGTCATACTAATCTAAAATAAATTAGTATTATAAAAATCTTATCCCCTATCGACGTAATGTAAGTATGATAACAAGCAAATTCTCTAATTAACATATTCTGACCAATTGCCATCATTTTTTCCTTATATGACACTATTTATCTCTTGATTGTTGAATTTCAAAGAAAGAAAATATAGAAAAGAACATTTGAGATAAAGTCACTGTAACTTCCTTTCCTCGAAAGAATTTGAAGAAATTAGAATTCTTTTGGTTGACGAGAATTTTCCACTAGAATAGTTTGATAACTTTTGGTATTTAAGAAAAATTGAGTTAA
>NC_090725.1:53522911-53525411 GCF_036898095.1 Palaemon carinicauda | reverse complement strand
TAATAATTATGTGGAAGAAATTAATCACTATTAATATCCTGATGTCTCCTAACTTTTCCAATGCTTCACTCCTAGGTACTAAAGAAACCTTTCATACTTAAACTTTATATAGTGGTCAAGTAGTCCTTTTATGTGAATATCTTTTTGGGAACTGTAACACACTACTATGTTTAAATTAAATGTCCACTTTATTGCCTAGGTCTTAAGTCTAATCCTGTTATAGGACTGAAATTAGCAATGAAAGTAATGAGAGATTAGTACGCATATCAAGTAGGTGCTATTGCTAGACACTATACTATTTCAAGTCGTATGGATGTGTTCTGTGCCCTACTTCCTAGAAATACTTTGTTTTTGATTAGCAATTTGGAACCTTCGGAGTAAAGATTGCTGTAAGGATCGTTGTAAGCTTTAGGTTTGGTGAAAGTGCCATAGTTAAATGCTCTCTGGCTGCCAGTTTTCCCTCTTTAGCTACATACAATTGATTGGAAGGAATTTTAGCACATGTCATCCTTTGAAATTTTGACAGAGAATGGCCAAGAGACCAGATTCTTCTTGGGGGACCTCCTTCAAGCAGTGAGTAAATAAGTGGATATCCTGCATTGATGTAATCCCAAGGTGGATTTTGGTAAAGAAGACCTTTTCACAATCTTCCTTATTACAGACAAAACTAAAGGTCTTTGTATAGGTCCATGAAGTGGTTTTCCTGATCACTGGCTTTACGGAGTTTACGATTTTATGGATTGGGAACATGTATCTGAAATCAAATGATAATTCATCTAGACTGTAACCTATCAAGACCCAGCTGCACTACTTGAAAAACATTATCTATGAAATTGTGAGCCTTTACACAAACGTTTTCTTTAAGGTCTTATAGACTGATTGTTTGATTTTTTTTTTAACTGAGGAGCTATAGACTGCCATGCTTGATGATAGCTGGAGATTACTATGATTTCCATGGACATTAAAGTCACTATTTGTGGCAGTATCTCGGGGTGTCTATCTAGCTGCTACATATTGTTGTACATGTTATGTACATATTATGATACATATATTATAACCCTGTAATAGACCAAAAGGTAATAATCGTTTTAATGTTCCTAATAATGCTATATACGAGACTTTTGGGGAAGATTCAGAGTTAAGGTTAGTTATGAAGCCATACTTTTATCATTGACTGGGGCCATCGTTTCCGTTTCCCTGGTTTCCCCTTTTGATGCTGCTGGAGCATCACAGAAGTCAAGGGGTAATGTCTGGCACTAGTGAATATGGTTTATAACTGTTTATTATCTATAATCAGATAATTTTACCCTACTGTTTATTGGCTGGTTTCTGCCGAAGTATGAACATGTAATTATACTTTGCCCCTTTTAGTTGTTTTATCACTAGTATTTGTAGCACTACATATTCGATTGTAATGTTTCAGAGTAACTATTCTAGTTAGCTCCTAGTGGTGTTAAAATAAATATTCATATGTGTATCTGTGTTCATAAACATCATGGTAGTACTAGCAGGAATTTTCGGCTATTTCTGATCTCTTCATATTAGTGAATGCCTACTCAGATCTTTTGTGTGACACTGATAATGTTATCCTGGGACGCTTGTTTCCTGAAATTCCACATTCTTAGTAATAGATAACGTTTCTTCATAAACTTGGTAAAATAAACCTGGGGAGGGAGAAGGAAAAATTATGCCTTTGAACATTATCGGAATGCAAGTAGGGTAAATTATGGTTTAACAATCAATAAATTAGCACTCTTGAGCAATATACCGTTTTCCTATCATGAGAGGGAAAGTGAAAGATCTTTCATATGGTATTGTATCAGAAACTAGTTTCTAAATGCATACACTAACCTATTTAAAAAGAAAGAAAAAAAACCACTTGCATTACAAGTACAGTGCTTATATAATCACTACTAGAGCTTGCAATGAGACCCATAGATGATGCACCGACAACCTGTGATGAAAAATCTAAAGAATAACTCAATCATCCGTAATCTTAACAATTTCCTTTTTAGATAGTTTAATCTCAGGTTCAAACTAATAAAATGCAAGTTCAAAGCTTCAAACTCGTCTTGCATAAGACTCTGATTTTCTTTTTTATGATATGTTACTATGATTATTTCACCGTCTATCCTTTACGGAGGATAATTATAGATGCTGTATTTAGATGAAGGAAGGAGATTGTCTAATCATGATTGACAATGTATAGAAAAAAATAATAGGGAGAGTTCTGGAAAGGGAAATGACAACATTCAAGAGAAAGAGGGACTAACAAACAATCATATGATATTCAATCCTTGACTCCAACTGCATTTCTTTTGAATATAAATGAAAAAGAAATTCTAAGCTAACGAAGCCTATTATGCTCGTGTATCGCAATCTATATGCAAATGTACATATATTAAAAAAAAAAAATCTAGGCTAAGCACCAGAAATTGGGCCGTATCCTTTCAGCTGTATAAAGAATAAATAGATTTAATGTCAATGAAATATGCAGAGA
>NC_090725.1:53495411-53502911 GCF_036898095.1 Palaemon carinicauda | reverse complement strand
ATCAAACGGTTCAATACGAGGAGAGTGTCCATGTGAAATATGAATGAGGGATAATTAACCTAAGAGGGAAGATGTCTTGAGAGAAATAAGCTTCAAGTTATTAATCAACTATTGATGGGGATGTAATGAAAAAGGCTTTACTATCAACTTCTCGGAGTAAGATTCCACCGAGAAGAAATTAAAACTTGAAGAATTATAGAGTTATGTTTTGTTTTGTCAAATCCTTCAAAACGCAGTGAGGAAGATTAAGAGAGAGAGAGAGAAAAGGCAGACAGCGTAATGATTGTTTGTAGTGGATTGAGAGTAGGACTGCTGGAATAATTTAAGGGCTGTTTGTTCGTTTGAGTCTTTTTATTATAGTCTGATAGCTTAGTTAGCTAGTTCTGTTCGCAAGTTTATTTTTATATATCTAATAGAATATAGCATTTGTTTTTCTTTGCTCTGATTTGAAGGGAGTTGAATGAAGATAACAGATCATTGAACCCCAAAAAAGAATTTGGAAAGATTGCTCCTAGAAAGTTGGATTTTAATGAAAACAGAGTGGATTGTATAAAGAATGGAAAATGGTCTGTTCCATTATATATATTTCTATGTTAGGTTTTTGGATATTCGCCGTACGTTATAAGTTTTAAGAAAAATAGGTTTAATGACAATAATTAGGTTGAATATCTCAACAGTTCAAGAGTCCAGTTGTAAAGATAACGAAGGTAGAAAGTTTCTGCTGGAGAGACTTTTGTCAATAAGTTAGATTCAGGGGTCTGGGGTTTGCTTTGGCATCATGCCCCGTTATTTGGGCGCAAGAAAGCTGGATTGTTAGACTGAGGAAAGTGATGAAGTAGGACTGAGGGTTGTTAAGGAAAATGGAAAAACAAGGTAAGGTTTCATGGGAGGAATTGCAGTTAAGCAAAGACCAAGAAGGTAGTTGTTAGTAGAAAATGAGAACTTGAAAAGCGAAAGGAACTGAGAGAATTGAAGAGAGAATAGATGAACACAGGAGTTATCGTGAAGAAAATCGTATGATTAATGGACGGGTTTATAGACGAAAGTGCAATTGAAGGAGTTTCCTCTGCCTTGAGTCTCTGCGGTAATTTTTCATGACAGTAGGAAATGCGTGGCTTAAGTTCAAGGGGAGGTGTAGTAAGAGCCTGGTATTCCACGGTTTCTGTAGCAATATTCGGGGACCTCGTAGAAAACTGTGGTTCGTTTTGAAATTCATGGGTTAATAATGAAAGAAAATACTAAGGTAAGTGATAATGGAAAGGAAGTATCGATAATAGTGAAAAGAAAGTAGATATATACCATATCAAGCACAGTAAGAATGGACAGAGAGGTTACAGGAGGATGCGAGAAAAGTTAAGTGATGTTAAAAAAAAAAAATACTTAGTATCAGAGTGAAGATGATCACGAATGGGTGGAAGTGGTCAGTAAAAACAAGGGAAAGAAGGACATTGAGGATAAAAACAGGAATGTATAGTTAGATTCGTTGAACTCAAATGAACCCCCTAAAAATGGGGAATTTTGTAGTGGAGATGATAGTGAATGCGAACATGAAGTATATAAGATAGTGTATTTGAGAGAGATACCTAAATATGAATAATTTCTTGAACATTGTAGTAGGGATGTATGTCACTCTTTCCATGAGTATGAAAAGTACTGAGAGGCTCAAGAAAAAGACGATTATTTGACGGGGTATTTGTTAATTGTCTATGCATTTATAATGGGTGTAGGGGATGTCAAGCATTAAAGTGTGAAAAATAGAATAATTGAACAGGTAAGTCGCAGGAAAATAAGTGTTAATAATAGGCATAGAAATAAGTTTCATAAGGTACAATTGAACTTGGATGAGTCTTTAGGTATGTACTGTATATATGTATGTATGTATATATGTATGTATGTCGTTCATAATCTTTAGCAAGGGAGATGTATGGAGATGAAGGGATAAATAAAAATAATCAACTAATGATGAAGTTTTTTGCTATTTTGCCTGAAAATCTATATGATGTTGTTCATCTGAATGGGAAGGAGTAAAGGAAGTGGCCGATAATGAAATTAACATAAGATGATTATTCAGAAATAGTTAGAAATTACTTATTAGGTAGATATATGAAAGAAAGTAAAACTTTAAGTAAACAAACAGGAATGGGTTAAAGTATGCCAAAGTTCAGAAGTTTTAGAAAGATAATTTTTAGAGAACCAATGAGTATAAATGATAGTGTATTAAGAAGTACTATTTGGATGAGTAATCGATAAGTATATGTAAGGGCCAATAGTGTCTTGACAGGGAAATTGGCTTTCGGGACTTGGGACTGCTAGTGCTCAGTAAGGTATGTCAGATAGTTGTAGCCAAGAGGGGAAATGTTATGGCTAAGGGAAAGTAGCACATACAAAAATAAGAATAGCTGGTCATCATGTGCATGTTTTGGGTGTGGTAAGAGAGGGCATCGAATTAGTGAGAGTAGGAATGAGAAACTGATTACTTGTTAGTAGTATGGTATGACTGAGCATATAGGAAGTTGATATCGGATTAATCGTACAAGTTTGATTTGCGGCTATTGTGGAAAGGGTGGTTATTATGCAAATATGTGTATATAGCAATGCTTTTAGCAAAGTATACTGAATGCTATAAGTAAGGGCATATCACAAGGATATACCGGAGGAAGGAGTTACATAAGCCAGGATATCTAGGAAATAATTCGTAGCACGGTTCAGCTGGGTGAATCTTCTGTGTCTGTGGAGTGAATGTGATCAATGTTCTTGGATTGTTTTTGCATGGAGATAAGATGGGAGAAGAAGGCATATCCATACATTAGGGTGAAAATTGTGTGCATGAGAATTCTATTGGATAATTTGTTGATACTAGTTGTGAAGCTTCACAACTAGTATCAACAAATTATCCAATAGTTGAATGTTTAGGAATATATATGATAAATTAAGGAATATGCCCAAATTTAAGGGATACAAAGTTAAAAAAAACGGCATATGTAATTTGAGTATGCATGTGCAAGCAAAGTTGACTGAAACTTTTATGATTGAGGGGTTTATGATGAAAGGATTAGGCTTTTTATTTGGTTGAGGGAACGAATGAGGAATATGCCATATTGCTTGATATCAGTTCATAAAAAAGTGTGGTATGATTGTTCATTCAAGTGCGAATATGATAAAGATGAGAATTAATGATGATAGATGAGGAGTTTTATTTGGATGATGGTTGAGTAAGTACCACCGTAATGTATTTACTAGAGTGAAGAGCAGTGCTAGGGAGACAGAGGGTTTTGAGGTGAGAGTAGGATTACACCAAGGGTCGGCTCTGAGCCCATTTATCTTTTACATAGTGATGGACGTTTTAATAGAAAAAGTAAGGGAGGCAGTACCATGGAACATATTGTATGCAGATGATATTGTTCTGGGCGCAGGGAGCAGGGGAGATCTGGAAATGAAATTGGAAAGATGGAGGTAATTACTGGAGGACAGAGGAATGAGAATAAGTAGATCTATGACAGAATATATATGTACCACCAGTGAGGGGGGGGGGTGATAAAGAAAGTACTCAGCTTAGGGGAGAACAGATAAAGAGAGTTCTTAAGTTTAAGTATTTGGGATCCTTTGTTAATGATGGAGGAGGTATGGAAGATGAAGTTAAACATCGGGTATATGCAGGCTGGAACAACTGGAGAGCAGCCTCAAGAGTTCTTTGTGACAAAAGAATACCACTGAGATTAAAAGGAAAATTTCATAAGACAGTGGTAAGAACAGCAATGCTGTATAGAAAGGAAACAGCAAGCATGAGGAGGACAGAGGAGAAGAAGATGGATGTAGCAGAAATGAGAAGGCTTAGGTGGATGTCTGGGGTGACAAGAGAGGATCGGATAAAAAAATGACTACAAAAGGGGGTTGACAAAGGTAGTGGAAATATCAAAGAAAGTGCAGGAAGGGAGGCTGAGATGGTATGGACTCCTGATGAGGACCACGTTGGGAGACATACTTGGAGATGGAGGTTCAAGGAATAAGAAGAAGAGGGAGACCAAGAAAAAGATGGAGGGACTATGTGAGAGGAGACTTACAGGGGAGGGGAATTGATGAGGCAGAAGCACAGAATAGAAAAAGATGGAAACGGCTCATCCGCAACGGCCACCCCATATAAAAATGGGAACCAGCTGGGAAGAAGATGATTTCGTAGGTACCAAGATAAGGAAAGGAGTGTTAATGCTAAGAAGATCAAGCATAAAATTCCCCAAAGACAACTATACCAAGGGCGTCTTCTTTTCAATAGGGGGAAAGAATGACGTGGAAAGTAATTACCTTGGTGTTGAGTTCTTGGATTTTATTTCAGTATAACGCCTCTGATTTTGGTTTAGCTAATATATTACATTATTATTGTAAAAAAAAAAACTTTTGGAGGGGAGCAAAATTCGCACACACAGAGAAACTTTTTTTGCGTCTTGGAATATCTAAACTTTAAAAGATATGAACTTTTTGTTTACTGCATTACGTTGAGGAATGATTGAATATTTTTATGATGTTAGTAAAATATATTTGTAAAGTAATGTGAAAAGTATATGAAAAATATAATATATCTTTTATCAAAATATTCTTAAAGATATGATATTTATGAAAGATAATTTTTTTGTTTTTACGGAAATTTGATATAAATCACCTTTTATGAATACAAAAATCAATTGCACCTTCTGACCAACCTCTGTACTTCGAGAGAAAAAAGTTTATAATGACATGTGACAGTTGAAAACATGGTGAGTGCTTCCTAAGCACTGAATAACGCAGTTATTTTTAGCGAGTATTTTCGCGAAATAAGTATTGGATAACGCAACTATTTTTATCAAATATTTCCGTGAAGTAATTATTGGATGCCGTGCGTCGGTAATCGCAGAAAACATATATTGACCTGGAATAGCGTCATCATATCATCACAGGGTTAAGGTGAGACAGGTAATGACGGAAAATGTATAGAAGGACATCGATTGGAAGTATAATGACTTGAAAGAACGAATTAAAATGTATAAAAGAGTGAGGGGAAAAATAGCCTTTTTTTTAAGCTATGTAATAGTCAGAGGGTTTAGTGTAGCAGTGGAAATCAATATGGAGACAAAATGTTGCCATAATTTGAAATAATTCTTAGCTGAGATAACTCAGCAATTTCTGTTGCATATTAAGGGTTTAGAGGCCGGTCATGAATTGCAGAGGCAAGTGGCAGTGATATTGGTCTATCAAGCAAGAATATGACCTAGAGACTGACCATATATGCATATGATCAGCGTCCAAGACCCGTCTCCACCCAAGATAGGACCAAGGAGGACCAGGCAATGGCTGCTGATGAATCAGTAGATAGACGTATACACGCTCCCAAACCCCACCCCCATCCTTAGCTCACAAGGATGGTGAGGTTGCAGTGACCAAAGGAACTAACGAGTTGGATCAGCACTTGTACCTGAGTCTGGGGCTTACCTGGCAAGTACTTCACCAACAGGGAACCACAACTCAGTGTCAAGAATGGGAGCAAATGGGCGTAAAAAGGAGTGAAAGTCTCTTGAATAGCCCAATTTTATCTATGTAGAAGAATGGTGGAAGTTTGCGTATGCGTACTGACTATAGAATGTAGATGACGTGAAGTGACTATTTATGAATGTATTCCAGTGATTGTGCGTATAAGATGCCTGGAACTAAAGTGCTTACCAACTTATACTTAGATGTGTGATCTTTGCCCCTTTCTTAGTGGGAATATCTTAATTGGGTGAAGGGTTTGTGTATCCCCTTCTGGCAGAGGTGAACAGACCTATTGCAGCTTTTTCAAGCATGAATTATTATTTTCAATTTAAAAGGCCAAGTTTATGTAAACCTGCTGCCTTCCTGGGATCAATGAATGAGGTGCTGGTTGAGTTTTATGAACAAAAGGTGATTGCTTTTTATAGGATATTTTATTGAGAGTGAGACTATTGAAGAACATTAAGAAGTTGTTTGAAACAGTGCTAAGATATTTGATGAAAGTTGATCTGAAAGTCAAGCGTGAAAACTATGTGATTCACCACGGAGGAGCAATTTCTTGGTCACATTGTTGATGAATCATGCATTAGGAAAAGAGGTGATAATTTTGTGAAAAGGGTAAGAGACTTTCCACATCTATGGAATTTGATTGAGTTGCTAAGGTTTTTTTTTTTGTTTGATTGCTTGGCCACTAATTTCACGGTAATTGTTTTTGTACAGGGACGCCTTTGAATGAATGGATATCTAAAAGGAAAAATATGAAACTATATTGGTATGAACAGATGATAGTAACATCTAAAATGTTAAGGAAGAGTCCTCTAAACACGTCACCTTGGCATTTACAGGCTATAGTGATATTGCAAATAAGATTGAGTTATATATAGGCGCAAGTGGTACAATATAGGTTGTTGTTTGGTTCAAATGCAAAGGGTAAATGGAGAAGAGCAGCTGAGAGTCATTGTGTATGTTATTAAAGCGTTTAATAAAGATGAACTAAAATATTCTCCAAGTAAAAAGAAAGTGACTACTTTATAATGTGTAGAAGCATTGTAATGCGTTTTGTGGGATGTATTTTTTTTTTTTTTTTTTTTTTGTGGATATGGGAAATCAGCCCATAGTGCATGTAATAAAAAAAAATTACTTAAATCCAAGGGTTGCTGGGGCGTTCGAGGATTTAAATGAATTTGATTTCAAGATAGCATTTATACCTGAAATTAAGAATGTGATAGAAAGTATAATGTATAAAATTCATGGAAAGATGGGAGGTAAGAAAAAGAAATATTAAAAGGCCGGAAATAAAGTTTCGAAGGGGTATACATGGTATTTAAGTGTATTTTCAGTCATTTATGAAATTTAGTAGAGAACGGTTTGAATATCGAAATACTGTACAAGGAGTGAAAATGAACCGAAAATTTTGGTAATAAATAAAGTTAAGAAGGAAATTTGAAATGAAGAGGAAAGTAGTAAGGGTGAAAGCGAGTTATTATGGAATATATTTATAGAGGTGACTACGGTACCTTTTATGATGTAACTCTGCATTTGTATTTTGGATAAAATTGATCAATGGAATATAAGGGCATAAGAAGAAGGAAAAGTAACTTATTTTAAAAATCAAATTCAGTCAGTGAGGAATGTTTCGAAGTGCTGAGCGAGAATGATAACTGTAGGAGTAATTTTGATTAAGAAATGAGGGCATAGAAGAAGAGGAACTGTCGAGACAAAAATTATGATTGCAAGATAAAGGACCGACTCAAAAAAAAAAAAAAAAAAAGTCTAAATCTCTACAATTATAGTGTGCATAGGCTAATGACGATTTATGTGATTATATATATAAATGAATAATGTAGTCTTACTGAAAAGGTATGAAATTTTAAGGGTTTAAATTCCACTCATGAATGGCAGAGGCAAAAGACAGTGACATAGCCCTATCAAACAGGATAATGCCCTAGAGACTGACCATATGTACCATATGATCAGCACATAAGACCCCCCACCCAAGCTAGG
>NC_090725.1:53487911-53490411 GCF_036898095.1 Palaemon carinicauda | reverse complement strand
TTTTTTGTTTTTTTTATTAGTATATTGATGAATTTTTTCATTTCCCCAGCTGAAGGTATAGAACATTCATGCAGATATTTTCTACAAAGTTCGGCGAATTTTACTACTATGGAATTTCTTCCATCTATTATTAGGTCAATTGTTAAAACATCTTCTCTTGCTTCGTTGCCTCTTTTCATGCATTTGATAATTTTACGCTTAGTACCAGTTCAGGTATTGCATTATTTCTTTTGGTAAAGTTATTTGTTTTATAGCTATTGTATACCATTCCATCTTCTTTGTTAATATTTCCATTTTCATCCTTTAAAGCTAATATCTGTTGGCATGGCGTCCCAAGTCTTCTTTTCATCACTTTAGTGCTTCTCCCGTTCTTTAGTGTTTTCTCAATTTTCAGTTGATTGGATATATGTATGCAATAAAAATAGAAAAATATATAATAATAAGTAATATCTGTATATAAATATAGATATACAAATATATATATATATATATATATATATATATATATATATATATATATATATATATATATATATATATATATATATATATATATATGCTCTAATTCGTGAATAAATAAAGCAAACTGAAACACGTCTGAGTAAATGCAGTTAAGTTTGTGAACAAGAACGAAATATTTCATCTGGAATAAGCGAGTAAAGTGATGATTGCCCAACTCCGAGAGAATCCAATTAGGGCATAATAGATAACGCTCCACGTGGACGTCTAATTACAGACCAAGGATCATATATTTCTGGATTAGATTTCATACATTTACACTCTTTTCCTCCGAAACGATCTCCTTAAAAAAACTCTTCGTTTGTCTCTTTTCCTCAAACGAGTGTACTTAAAAAAACTTTTGGTTTGTCTTCAAAAACCCTTCGTAGGCTTACTTTTCCATTTTATGCTTAGACATAAAAAGTAACTACAACATCGTGAAGCGGAATTTCATTAATTTACAACTGAAATTAAAGGTTGAAATATGTGACATCACGTAGTATCGGATAAAAATGACGCTTGTTATTATCATTTTTTATTTTGACAAAATATAATTCTTCTCTTATTGCCAATGATGCATACGACACTTGAAACCAAGAGGGCAAACTAAATTAGTGTGAACAAGAGAGTTTTGTTTATTTCCTTTTTTATGAGTAATTGGAATTTTCGAAAATTCATGTTGTGCCTTTTAAGATACGCACAAGATCCAACTATTATCATCTAAACACAGGGGGAATCTATAGTAAATTTTGTTTTAAGAGGAAATATGTATTTTGGAAATATGGAAATACCTTATGCCCTCTCTAGTGTTGAGAGCCTGAACATAATGCAAATATCTTAACGAATCTGAATTTCGGGATATCCATCTTTTATAACATTGTTAAATGAATGTCATGGGAGGATACTATAATTCCTAAAATAGGACAAACATAATGGATCTCGTTCGATATTGTATAGTTCTATCTTGTAACCTTATTTCCTATGAGTTTATCCGGAATTTCCAGCATACAGAATTTAAATCCACCTCTAAGAAGGTTGCAAATAAAAAACATCTATGATAAACATACGAGAAAAAGTTTGCAATTACGAAAATTGTTTATTTATTGTTTATTTTTCCTAATAAAGCTAAAGAAAATATCTAATCATAAAGGGAAATAATTCATCATACTACCTCCATTTGCAGTGCTCTTAATCCCCTAATTATTAATGGTAAGCTGTCCGGCAGGTAACCATAGATATCAGATAACGATGAGATTGTTTTGATAATGATAATACAAACTATATGCTGCTCATTTAATCCTCTCTGTGTATGTTGAGTTTACCTAGTAAGAACCCTCAGGCACAATGAGGCTTATGTACCATAAGACCTCCGCTTCACTATATCAACCTTTGTATATGGAGATTGTGTAATTTTGTATGTTTATGTAGTTAGGTAATGTTCTGAATCATCTCCTTCATAAAAAAACCTCACAGTTGTTCAATTTAACAATAAAAATATCTTTCTTCCATGTGCCTTTCTTGATATGTAATCATATATTATATTCTCTGGGAGCAGTTTGTCATTTATGGATTTCTAATGCCCTTAACATGATCATAGAAAAGTTTTGGGATAATTATTTATTATTGGATAAATTTCGATGTACTTTCATTTTACTCTGTATTATGATTTTGCTTCAATTTATGGCGTCGAGACGTAACAGAATGTCGAAAGATTATGGCTGTTTCTTTAGAACCGTATACTGTAGTTCATGGTCATGGTAGAAAATTGAAACGACTATTCAATTGCAAACGAATAAGTATAATTCTAACAAGATATATCACACACATATTCAGATTTTCATTTTTTCTTGAAGAAGATTTTCCTATATATCGATGTTTATCGTATATAGAAAAATAAGATTTTATGTAGATTATTTTCATTTCGTCTTTCATTATATATATATATATATATATATATATATATATATATATACATATATGTATGTATAAATATGTATGTATA
>NC_090725.1:53462911-53482911 GCF_036898095.1 Palaemon carinicauda | reverse complement strand
ACAAGCTCGAAGCAGGGGAGCAGTCTATCACAGGACTGTGCATGTTACGGAGTGGGTCCGTCTGAAATGTAAGCGTGGGAGGGTCATGCTCACATTATTATTATTATTATTATTATTATTATTATTATTATTATTATTATTATTAGCTGAGCTGCAACCATAGTTTAAGAAAAAATAGATGTTATAATCCCCAGAGCTCCAACAAGGAGAAATAGCCTAGTGAGGAAAGGAAACAAGGAAATATATAGTCTACAAAATAGGTAAAGAACAATTCAAATTAAATATTCCAGGAACAGTAACACTAAAATATATCTTTCATATATAAACTATAAAAGATAAAAAAGATGGTCAAGAGGAAGAGAAATAAGATGGAATAGTGTGCTTGAGTGTACCCAGGACTAGGGATCAATGGATTGATTTTGGGATGTCCTTACGTTTATGGGGAGGGGGATCACCTTTCTACGGGACACACAATGAACTTTACATCTGGTGGTGTGGAAGAAAAGTTTGAAAAAATGTGGACACCATTCTGGAAATAGACCTATTTATATATAAACAGAGTAAGAAAGAAAGAGGCAATGGGTAAGGTGGTAAAGCAAGTCGGTGATCTGTGAAGATGTGACAGAAATGGGGGAATCTGTTAAAAACCAGGGGTCCAACCCTATCGCCCATTTTAGCGGTGCTTATAACATACTCCACTGCTAGCGACCTTATAACACAAGGTGAGTAATTAATATGGCTAGTTTTTAGCTTAGTTGACAAATGAATGAAAAGTATGCGAAGTTGACTTTTTTCCATATGGAATTCTGCTTTTGCGAATGGCTTCAAAGTTCCAAAAGTTTTCTGAACACTGAATAGGGTCTCTTCTAACAGATAAATTAGTTGCATTGTCCCTTTTAACAAATAATGCTTTTCTCTACCATTTTTAGTGGATGGACTGTATTACTAGTAGCGTTTCCGTTTTCATTTGCCATTTCCACGTAAAGTGTCGCGTTCTTACATGTTTAATGTAGAAACAGAGGAAAATAAATGTAATTTCTAAAGATTTACTGATATATATGTTTTCTTCTTGTTTTGTTAGTCTTAGATCTGTTTGAAGACACAGATGTCGAAAATCGTGATTTACCTCTACTAAAAGCCACACTTTTAAACTGTGTTCTTTGCTATGCCATATGTCACAAATATCACTTTATTGAAAAAAAAAAAGTAACTAAGAATATATCTATTACTGCAAGGTTAAACCCTATTTTGAAGTGTTACAGCCGCTTGGCTCCCAGGGTAATATACGCACCTTCTTAATTAGCACACATATCCGGAGAGAGAGAGAGAGAGAGAGAGAGAGAGAGAGAGAGAGAGAGAGAGAGAGAGAGAGAGAGAGTCCAATATAACTGTAAATTAGAAACTTGACGTTCTCAATAAGGTGATCAAGACCGTCCCAAGCCCAACCTGGGTGATAGCATTAAAATAATATATATCTATTTTGCCCATTAGCTGTTGCTTAAGATGCAAAAAGAAAAATAATATGTTAATGCATTTATCCTTAGAGTATTTTGATAAAGTAAAATTACTTAAGTTTTTATTTGTTTATTTTACGCTTTTTATGGTCCTTTATCATCATTTCTCACCTCTTTGCATATGGTGTACAAACTTCAAACAAATCTATTTTGTTAAAAAAAAACAAGTAAATAAACAAATAGATAAAACCATCATTCTAAGACAAGAGCTGACCCGAATATCAGAATGTTAAATATGATAAGGTAAATCTACCTATCTTAATCTGATAAGTTGCCAAAAATGGACATAACAACATTACGTCGTTTGTGTTTTTAAATTAACTTTAGAATGTTTTGTTTAATTAACAGAAAATAAATATTTATTTCCTTGTACTCAAAATAGTACCTTGCTATATGAGTATAAGAACGGATCCTGTAGATAGTCATCAAAGTAAAATATTGTCAAGCGCACAGTAATCGTAAAGAACTATGAGCATATATGAAAAAGTCTAATAACAGAGTCATGGAGAAAAGGTTGTATATCTTCAGTGAAATATGCGTATTACTTTTATAAAAGCACCGCTCTTTCAAAGGTATTAGTATTCGAATTTACTTTCAGAAGCTTTAAATTTAACATTTCATAAGTATCATGTTTCAAGTGAGCATGAAAGTAGCTTACTCTGGCGTCAGCAATTTCCTAAAGTTTTTGTTTACAAAACGGCGTATACATTACTTTGAGGTGATCGTTTACTTTATTTAAAGGTTTTATTTTTTTTTTTTTTTTAAATAAACTTCTAGTTTATATTTTCAAACTAAGTAAAATAGAATTAGTTTCAGTAGAATAGCCACTATAAATAATTACATGAATCGTTTTGATGATGGTTTTATCCCAGTGATGAAAATAAACTGACGAATATACAAATACGCAATATAATATTACTTCGGAATAGATAGTAAATTGAGGTATCTCACGTTCGTCCTATTTCCTTCTCATATTGTATTAATTATTCGGGAGATATAATAGGAGTAAGAACATGTTCGTGGACATGAGTCATGCTATGATGATGATAAAATCTCCAATAGATTAAGTAGATTCGAGAAAAAATCCCTCAGAAGGATATTGGGAGTTAAATGGCAAGACAGGATTAGAAATGAAACTATATGAGAGTTTACTTGAGTGCCATATGTGGATGAGGTTATGATGAGGTGTATATGGAGCTGTTTTAGGCATACTCTTCGCACTCCCCAAGAGAGATTAGTTCACCAAACGTTCAGCTAGGCTCCACAAGGCACTAGAAGAGTTGGAAAACCCAGGCCTACCTGGCTGAGGATTAAGAAGCACGAAGTAGGCGATGATGAATGAAGAAGTAGTGAATTAAAAGCTCAAGACAGAGATGACTGGCGAAATCTAATCGAGGACCTTTGCGTCAATAGGCGTAGGAAGAGATGATAATGATGATGATGATGATGAAGATATATATATATATATATATATATATATATATATATATATATATATATATATATATACATATATATATATATACACACACACACACACACACACATATATATATATATATATATATATATATATATATATATATATATATATATATATATATGTGTGTGTGTGTGTGTGTGTGTGTGTGTGTGTGTGTGTACAACGTAATTGAATGTTCCTAGACATCTAACCATTCTCGGAACCTCTAATTCCCATCAGTGATACCGCAAATTACAAGTCATCTGATATTTTTAAAAAGTATATTCTGGAATCAAGACATAGCATTCCAGAACCACGGAATGCTCTTTCTGGAATTCCTCTCATTTTCTGGAATCTTAAGAAGGAATGCGAGTAGCCGTCGTGTGTTGCGCCATTTTCCTCAGAAAAATGTGAAGAAAAAGGTTGCTTGTTTGAGGGATTATTTTTTTTTATTTCACGTTCATTAAGTTCATACTAGTATTATTATTATTATTATTATTATTATTATTATTATTATTATTATTATTATTATTATTGCCGAATTTAGAACATTAAACATATACATCTAATGAAGTATGTTTGAATTATCCATTTTATCATTGTTATCGTTATTGTTATTATAGTTAATATTACCTCAGGCTGCACCCAAATAAGTGTCATCAAACGTTGACCAGCGAAGTTACGATTTCTGAAATCGAAATCTCCCAGTGCCCATATGATAATGGAAATAATCCAGGATACTTAGAGTTGAGAGGTTTTTGGTAGATGAAGCATTAACTATCATTATATTTTTTTTTTTTTTACAAATATCTCATTGGTCAATTTTAATAGAAAGTAATGGTACTTCAATCTGTAGAGCTTAACTACTTAAAAGCCAAGGCAGCAAGCATATACTGTATGCTCACATACAACACACGCACATACAGTTATAAATGTAGGTATAAATACTTTTTACTAGTGCTCCATCTATTGAAGTCTGCACATTAAATGCTGACAGGAGAAAAAGGTTTAATTTTTGCTTCTCTATAATCTCTGTTTCCCATTCTTCATGCACACATACAACACAGGTACATACACTTATAATGGTAGGTGTAAACACTTTTTATTAGTGCTACATCTATTGCACTTTAGATGTTAATTACTGACAAGGGAAAATGTATTAATTAGGGTTCTTTGAAATCTTTATTTCCAAATCTTCACGCACACATACAACACGCTCACATACAGTTATAATGATAGGTATGAATACTTTTTATTAGTGCTCCATCTTTTGTACTTTACACATTAAATGCTGAAAAGAGAAAAAAGGTTGAATTTGACTACTTTAAAATCTCCATTTCCAAATCTGGTTGTGAACACATTATATAAGTGATCAATAACATAATCTGGTATTAGCTTGGATCTAGCATCCAATGATTACGTCAGTGTTATGACTAGTATTGTCTATCCTCCAACTTGGATTTCTGATCTTTGTTTAGATTTCATTATGTTTCAAAATGAGCAGCCTTTCACTAATATGTAAAATATGTAATGAATCTTGATTAATCTCATATTTTTTTAATTGCTCACAGATGTATAAGGAATAGGAGCTGCTTAAACCTGAGGGATATACGAATTTCTTAGTTATTGTTAAATGGCCTTATAATTGATTAGCATTGTTCAATGAAATAAAAGACACGCTTGATTTGAGAAAAGACTGGCTTTTTTACTTTTGTAAAAGCAATAAGTCGAATCTGGAATGTTTTGATTATGTACAACATGGAGTTTTAATTTCAGCTAAAAACTAATCAAAATTTTACTTGAATTAAATCCATTCCTCACAAATGGTAACAACACAACGGCGTGCTCCCTCAAATCTGCAGTTTTTGTTATACTTTTAACAGATTCTTCACTGATTTAACTGAATAATCATATAATTCCCTATCAAACTGAAAATGTTGCCATTTGGCTAATGTATTTCTTAGTAAGTCAAGTAATCATAAATTCAATAGGTCACATTTCCATTTCCCCTAAGTTAGAGTCACTAATTTAGCATTTTATTACGTGGTAAAAAACTATCTCTTTTTTCAATGTTACTACTCTTATAAGTTTTAGCACTATGAGTAGATTTGTTTTCCTTGAAAAAAAAATGATGACTATCTCGTTTGTAACACACAATATAAGAAATTTACCCAAAATATAATTGTAGCTACGTCTCTTGTTAAATAACGGCCAAATTAAGCAAGGTAGAATTCTTATTCGTGGTGCATTAATCTCTTCAAGCCCTAGCAGTATTTTAGACTTCAAAACACGAACTATTTGCAAGTAATTTTAGAACATAAAAAAGAAATCCATAAGTGGGATATTCTCTCTGTATCTTATTCAGAATTGACTTACAAAATAATAGCAATACGATATCCCTCTTTACTGAAAATGCATTAGCAAGAAACGGCCAACATTACAGATAAGGATGTATTTACGTTCATTTATCCTGTGGGTAAAGGAATTATGAGACTCGGTTAACCCCTTTCCTCATTTTGATCGTAGGTATTAAATTATTCTTTTAAATTATCATTTTTGGTTGGGAAGAAATATCATTATGAAATACATAATCTTTTATGTGTACGTATCAAAAAAACACATATTTTCATAAAGGTTATTATAGGGAATTAAAACCTAAATCTCAATTGTTTACTTGTTACCAATATTTTCTGTAATATATATATATATTCCTTATTTTATTGTCAATATTGGAAAAAATCATGAAATCAAGAAGCATATGGGTTTTTCTTTAGTTAAGTAGTATCATTTTGTGATCCATTGGTAAAATAATGTCCTAAAAGTAAAATTGATATGTTTTTATGACAGAAAGCGAATGAAATCGCACGTTTCTCCTTCCCTCAAGCATCATTTTCTCTATTTTCATACCCACCTGTATCGTTGATTTAGGGACGAGCTCCTGACCTCAATATTATAACTCCTACTTGCATTATTGATCTTGTCTCATTATTTCTTGCTTACTGTAAGCTCTCTCTCTCTCTCTCTCTCTCTCTCTCTCTCTCTCTCTCTCCTCTCTCTCTCTCTCTCTCTCTCTCTCTCTCTCTCTCTCTCTCTCTCTCTCTCTCTCAGATAATAATTGATGGCTATATCGATAACTAGGAAGATTTAGTACTAAAAGTTGAAGAGATTTTATGTTAAGTGAAGATATACTTTCAAAAAAAGGGTTTATTGTTAGATAAAAATAAAACACAATGTATATTACTTGTCTCCAGGAAATATATATATCAGGGTTAACATACTAACATTAATGGGGTCATACTCGAACCTATGGAATCTGTAATGAATTTTTGAGTGCACTTCCATAGACACGTGATTTTCGAAAAAAAAAAAAATACACACATTTTGATGAACCACACAGAAAGGTTATGGGGACAATAAATAGATCAATAGACTACACAAAACAAATATATTTAACCAAGAACGCGCCTAATCATAGTACAATAGTTTGTATCAAGTTTAATTCATTACTGCTTTATAGTAATGGGTCAAACAAACAAGGTCTTCATGAGTACAAAAGTTTTAAAATTTTGCTGCTCCGGTTGTCATTAGAATTCAAAAAATATAATCATATATCTCCAATTTTATTAGAAGTGTGTTGGTTGAAAGTAGAATACAAATCTACTTCTTTCGTCTGCTTTTAACAAAGTTTTTGGAAATCTATTTCTAAACTAGCTTTGTAATTTTAGTGCTGCGGACTCAGTAAGATCGATCACTACACTCTTTCTGACGTCTAAAAGAGCTGATACCAAGATACGATCAAGGGAAGTAAATACTAGAGGTACACACAGCTATGGACTAATTTATTAGCTCCTTAAGAGACGTAGAATCCCTAACTTTTTTCAAAAAATAAACTAAGAGAACATCTTTTAAATAATCATTCATATTCGTAGTTATGCTTTTATAACAAGTGACTTAAGTTAATGTTTAGTCACATCCCACACCAATAACTGCTTTTAAAACAAACCATAAATATTATGAATATTTTAGGTTGGAATAACTTTATCAATTATTGGTCTAGGAGTCGTTTTAACTCAACATTTATGTAATACGTTATAGAATACTATGATGTTAATTTCAATAGCTTTAATGTACACTTACTAATCAATAAATGACCTGATGTAAAAAGAAAATGGAATAAAGGGTATTATTATTATTATTATTATTATTATTATTATTATTATTATTATTATTATTATTATTATTATTATTATTATTATTATTATTATTCTCTCTCTCTCTCTCTCTCTCTCTCTCTCTCTCTCTCTCTCTCTCTCTCTCTCTCTCTCTCTCTCTCAATATTTCTTTAAAGCATGTTGCAATATGTTCGATGTTCATTGTAATTAGAAATTACTTGGCCACTGATTTTCTTTCTTGAGATGAACTTTAAATACTTTATATGTTGCTTGTTTAGGTCTACTAATCTGAATAATGGACCCCAGCATAGGAAATGGGTCAATGTTTTCTCCATAAAGGAAGGGACAGCCCATAGTGGACACGATACATTTCAGAGTTAAAATAATTCTATCGTTTGTAATTTCATACATTTTTAAATATCCTCTTTTTACACACATACTTTATATTGATGAATATATGAAGTTAGTCTTTTCTGATCTCTAGCCGCCTGCACGTTGAGGAATAGGGCACTGTCCCACTCAAATTCTTATTTCGTGGGCACTTTCTGAGTACAACCTTAGCAACCTTCATAAATAAAAGCTTTACAGGCTCATCTATGCTATGTCGTTCTTATAATGGTCTTTTCAACGTTTTTTTAGGGTTGAGGTGGTCTTTTGGTAACGTTCTTGCCTGGTGATCGCCAGACTGGGGTTCGGGTCCCACTCTAATTCGTTAGTTCCTTTGTTCGCTGCAACCTCACCATCCATGTGAGCTAAGGAGGGAGTGTTAGGGGGAGCCTATAGGTCTATCTGCTAAATCCTCAGCAGCCATCACCTGGCCCTCCCAGGTCCTAGCTTGGGTGCAGAGGGGTCAGTGTCTAGGGCATTTTCCTGTTAGCTAGATCAATGCCCCGGTCCCTTGTCTCTTCCATTTATGAGCGGCCTTTAAACCATTCGCCAATAAAATCTTGACTTACCAAATCAACTTTCCAGAAAGGAAATGGAACAGTATCCGGTTACGCTATATGACATTATTTTTTTTCTGAAGCAGTATTTAATGATGCAACTCTGTGCCATATCAAGGTAATCTCAATACAACAAAGTGAATAAGTTGGAGATATTCGCCTTATCATATGTTTCTTCCATAACGTCTTTACATTAGAATATATATTTTCATAAGCTCTACCTTTATACTCCTGGAGCCAAGGGGTGTTCGCATGCTAAAAAGGGCCCCTAGGTTACTCACTATTTTCTGAAAGAACATCACCTGGGGCATCATTTTAGCGAGGGTAGACATTCTGAAACCCGGCAGTAATCTTGCTAGGGATGGTTTTGTAGCTATTGACCACACTAAAAATTTCCGCAAAAATTTGGAGTAGGGGAAATTCAAATCTTAATAACTCAGTAAGGAAATAAGCTATTTGCATGAAATACCCATCAAAATGTAGGTTATAGGGTATGCTACAAGATGAAAGTAAGAAATATTAAAATAGGTCAAGGTCAAGGTCACCAGAGCTCAAGCAATGACGTAATTTGACACTTGCCCAAAATCTGGGCCTCTAAAAACTTAAAATTAAACCAGAACTGAGTTGTAAACTAATTTATTCCTTTAATTGTAGATTCTAGTAGAGTACTACATAGGAAAGTTTTTAAAAATTATTTGAAGAAAAAAAACACACACTTTAACCCTTTTATTTTCAAGTCAAAATATCGAAAAAAATGGCAAAAATGCGATTTTTCAAAATTTTATGCTAGTTATGTTGGCTGTTTGAAAGCGTATCAAAAGAGATTAAAGCAGCCCCAAATCTTTAAACAGCACATGATTAAATAGTAAGAAACCTATCATAAGGTCATAATGTCTAAAACCTGTCTTTTAACCCTCTCAGGCCCAAGACGAAAATATTTGAAAATCGGAAAAATGCCACTTTTAAACTAAACAATTTGATATGATGAATCGTTCAAATAATCAAAGGAAATTAGTTGCTGGTGACACATGGTTATCATGCAGAACCCTTAGGGGTAAAACCAAACTATTAAAAACATCCTCCTTGCAAACACTGACGTTTTGCAACCCAGGAAAATTCTTTTAAGAAAGTGGATCTGACATCCAAACCACCATTCAATGTGATTAAATCTATTCTGTATGATGATCTATCCTACATTCTTGCACCCCTTGCCTGAAGCTTGGCATTGACAGTAAGGGCAGCACCTGATGCCACGCTTCCCGCAGGAACAACGTTTCGTTGCACATGAAGTGCATGTGCATGGCATAGGAAAGTCAGGTGGCATCAAAATTTGATCCCACAATGGACGCAATAGGCCATCCTGCTCAAAGAAACCAAAGTCTATGGGATCAAGATGTGGATTATCCAAACAGTGTGTCTGCATGTATGACCCATAGACAGCCCTTTGGATATGGCCTCTGATCAATCTGCTGGTTGGTGGAAGGTCTAGGATTGTTTTGGAACTGTGGTGAAATACATGGTATCTGAGGTGGTCCATTGTTTGACAATCACCTGGAGCTTTCAATGGATACACCTGCAACAGAAATTTTTCCACTAAGGTGAAATCTGTATCATATGGATTCCTAGCAAAGTTCTGGAGAAATTTCTCAGGCTTGGCCTTCAAAGCCGCTGTTTTCGTTCCGAATTTACTTGTTGAGTCACATCCAGTCAGCTGATGAAGCGAGATGATAACCTTGCACTTCTCAGGGCCCATTCTAGTTGCCAACGTATGGAGGGTAATATATCTTGTGGTGGTTGCAACGCCAGCCTTTATCCACAGTTCCTTTAAACCATGTGCCTTCATAATACTCCAGTGATGCAATCCAAGAACTACCACATCTGTGTCATTAGAAAGGAGAACAACTCGTTCTGCCCCGCAGTTGGTAGCATCAAGTGCATGTGGGATTGTTCTCACATCGGCTTCTTCAATGTCCAGGTCCAACGCTGGTACAGGGGTTGGGTCACTGCCATTGAAAATGCCCTGACATGGGTCAATATTGGATGAGAATCCAATTCCACTCAAAACAATATCTGTCATTGGCCTTGGGTGTGCTAGTACATAGTTTCTCAAGAGTCCCTGGAGCTTTGACTTGTTTGTAGAAGATGCCCAGAAAGCGTCCATAGAAACTGACAGTGGTGTCTCTTCACAAATGACATTCAAATCAATTAGACCGCAACTTAGTCTTCTCTGACGTTCACTGTCTTTTATGGAGCCTTCCACGTATGTATCGAAGACAAAGTGTATTAGCACCTACCCTGAAAAACATTGTGGGCAACCTACTAGAACCTGGAGGCGAAAAAAATGACAACTCATTTTTGTACACACTGATTAGGTACATTTTCACACCTCTGTTTGTAAACTTGTAGTTCAGTTGCTTTTCATTAGAAAACATGTTGCAACGATCGGCTGCAAATGACTGGTCGTAAGATTTCCCAGTGTTCAAGTCAGATTCTATATCTTTCAACACATACTCAAATATATCCAACTTCCGCTGACCAGCTGATTGCGACCCTGAGAGTTTCTCTCCTCTGCGTATGTAGTTCCGAACACATGTCTTATGGCAATACAAATCAGCTCCGAATACTGCATTTGCATCCTGCAAGTCTGAAGTTTTGATATATACCTCGTCTTGCAGAAGCAAAGCTGCTTTCAGAAAGGCATCAGCTCTCCCTTTTTCTGAGATGCGATATTTTGAGTAATCATTGTTGTGTTTGGCATTCCCACAGATTACACACTTTTGTGAGAAAATGTTAACGTCATCAGGCTTACATACAGGATCTCTACAAGCAATAGATGATCTCCTAGACCTAGAATCTGAGTGAGATGAGCCCTGCTGTGTACCTGGATCAGGAGATTCTGGACAGCCTACTAACCTAATTCTATCAAGGGTCTTCTTCAGAGTATATTGTTTATAACAGTCATTACTTATGTGGTAAACAATTTTACTATTGTCGACCTGTTTCAATCTATCACAAATAACATCCTTTCGTATAGATGCTGCTTCAGCAATACGTTTTCTGCCGTTATCACTGCTGGTGGTATTAAGGTGTGGCTGATCCGTTTGGCAAATGATGCATTTTTCTATATCAACAGGCGGATGTGGGCTTGGTGATGGTGTTGATCTCCTCAAGCGTTTAGTTGGTAAACTAGCCATCTCACACATGCACAGAATAGCCTGAAATCAACAGAGAAAACTTTCTTACTACTAACCCCCGGACATTAATTTTTAATGTGTATGCAATTTATCTATGTACATGTATGTTATGTATATATGTGTGTGTATAATGTACACCTAAGATTTTGAAATGCAATGCAACATCTTCTCATCTCTTCACATCAAATGCCCAATGGCTTTAAATTACATGAAATGGTTAGAGAGTACCCACTCAAGGAAGGCTACATGATGTATTTTAATCTAATCTATCCATCTATATGTACTCACCTAGAAATGCATGATTTCCATGAAAGAAACTTAGGGACTCTGACGAGTGGCTTCATGGACAAAAGCAAAATGTACAGTGTAGAAAGTGGGGATTCCCTATAAAGGTCCTGACTCACTGATTCCCAGGCCTCTGCATGTATGGCCCAATGCACAGGGAGTAAGTTCAGGTCACAGGCAGTAGATTAAAAACTGTGAATGATAAGTGAAAACACTTTCAACACCATTCTTTCAACGTCTACCTCCTACCCCCTACCCCCTACCCCCTTCCCCCCTTACCCTTACCCTCATGGCCCCTCTGTTCCCCTCTAAAAAGACATTTATAGGTTTCTTACTATTCTTAATCCTGTATTTTCTAAAATTTTGGGGTGTTTTTATCTCTTTTGATACACTTTCAAAAAGCTCACATAACATGCAAAAAATTTGAAAAATGGCATTTTTGGCATTTTTTTTCGATATTTTGACTTGAAAATAAAAGGGTTAAAGTGTGTTTTTTTTCTTCAAATAATTTTTAAAAACTTTCCTATGTAGTACTCTACTAGAATCTACAATTAAAGGAATAAATTAGTTTACAACTCAGTTCTGGTTTAATTTTAAGTTTTTAGAGGCCCAGATTTTGGGCAAGTGTCAAATTACGTCATTGCTTGAGCTCTGGTGACCTTGACCTTGACCTATTTTAATATTTCTTACTTTCATCTTGTAGCATACCCTATATGCTACTTTTTGATGGGTTTTTCATGCAAATAGCTTATTTCCTTACTGAGTTATTAAGATTTGAATTTCCCCTACTCCAAATTTTTGCGGAAATTTTTAGTGTGGTCAATAGCTACAAAACCATCCCAAGCAAGATTACTGCCGGGTTTCAGAATGTCTACCCTCTCTAAAATGATGCCCCAGGTGATGTTCTTTCAGAAAATAGTGAGTAACCTAGGGGCCCTTTTTAGCATGTGAACACCCCTTGGCTCCTGGAGTATTATCTTTGAATGATTTGTTTCATTAATAGTTAATTTTCTTCTTCTATTTGTCTTGCAAAAAGGATGACATATTGATCAATATTTAAAAGAAATACAATTGCTTCAAACATTCTTATCTGTGAGTTTCCTATTTTACACTCGAAACATTTATACTTAAGAATCTGAAGACTCCCTTTTGATCCAATACTATTACTGCGCACTGTTAAATTTTTTTTTTCTTTTTTTTTTATTAAAAGATTTAATCTTTCTTGTATTTTTCTTCTTAACAGTTTTATTTCGGTTACAAAGCATTTTACCTAAATCAATATTATGCTACCTTTCTCTTTTATTCCCTCCTGTCTTCGAGTTAAACGCAACCACTTTTCTGTTTTGAAGAGGGCTGAGTTTTTTTGGCCTCAAAGGACCACCAATTTAGGATAGAGTTATATTCAATTGAGAACACTATACGCCTAAAATTACTGTGTAAATATTCTAAGAACATTTTCCAACTCTCATATTAATAGCAACCAATTATCATAAGGTTCCAGACAAATTATCATTATTATTATCATTGTTATCCTTGTGATACATAAGTTCTTAGAAAATATACTGAATAATTCATAATTTCTCATTGGACATTCTAATGTACGTTGTATAATAAGAGTATAAGTAATATCTACCTCAAAGTATCTCTAATAAGAGTATATGTTATCCTCATCCCCGCACCTTCTCTCTCTCTCTCTCTCTCTCTCTCTCTCTCTCTCTCTCTCTCTCTCTCTCTCTCTCTCTCTCTCTCTCTCTCTCTCTGTATATATATATATATATATATATATATATATATATATATATATATATATATATATATATATATACATACATACATATATATATATATATATATATATATATATTATATATATATATATATATATATGTGTGTGTGTGGTTATCTTATTTTATTCATGACAGTATATTTATATATATATTATATATATATATATATATATATATATATATATATATATATATATATATATATATATATATAAAACACCTCTAAGAGGATATATAAATATTTGAATAGGTCTTGGTAACTTTAAAGTCAATAGAAAGAAATTTAATTGACAAATATAGACCTAGGAAAATTTTTTTAATGCTAAATGGAATACATTCAAATATAGTATATATACAGGAATAAGTAGATTCATTTGTAAAGGAAAATGACAAAGGAATCAAATGAAACGGAAGATTTACTTCAAAAGTTTGAAATAATGCATACGTCCTCATTTTCACCTCACCGGATGACAGACCGGTCATTCGCACAGATTTTCTTATACAAAACGAGTTTCCCTGTTAAATTCTAGACGTTTTTCCCATACGTCGTTTCTTTTCACGTAAATCATTTCATATGGGAAGGGTGTTAGACTCCCATTACTTCAGAAGTTTCCCCCTCTCTCTACCACCAACAGTTTCCCTTTCAGTGGTTTTCCATCTGACATATAACGGAAGAATAGCTTTCGAACTATCAATAAAGGGTGGTAATTTTTGGACAGTATTCATAACACGCATGAGCAGAAGGCATGATATCCAAGTTTTTTTGGAAGATATTCTTTTTCATACTCCGGGAAAGAGAAAGGGTGGTGGTGAATCTGTAGTGGATTTCTGGTTTTTCTATTGATAAATAAAGCAATATTAGGATTTCAAGTTCAGAAAAATCATAAAAATTCATTGTTGAGTTAAGGAAATGAATAAAAATACATTGTTGAGGTGACAAACCAAAAGGGATAACAAGAAAGTATACTGATTTCTGCTTCAATTCGCTTGTTTATAAGAAAAGTATCCAGCAGAATTAGTAAATAAGACTAAATAGATGACTTTTATGACAAACAAGTAAAATTTTCATCAAATATAATCAATTGTTTGGATGAAGCACTTACATCACACACGCATATACGCTTTAACGGTTTTTCTACTTTTTGTATATTATCGTAATCGCTCTCCCCTCGCCTCGCATTAATAACCTTTTTATGCAGCATGCTCTTGCATCATCATGTTTGAATTTTTGTGCCATTCTTGACTGGAATGGGTCGTATATACACGCATGCACCGTCTACTTAAAAGTTGGTTGCATTTACTTAAACTTTCAGTTAATACCTAAAAGGTGCTTCCGCATAGTACCAAAAATAGTTAGAATATTATTTCAAGAATCAGAATTTTGATGATAGCCATATTGAATACTTGCATGGAGGTCATGTGCTGGAGGTAATTTGCTTTTAAAGGAATTTTACCAAATTTCTCAATGATTTAAAAAAAGGAAATTTTCAAAGCATATTCAAAGGTTTTCATTTTATTTATCTAGTTTTTAGATCAAAATAAAAAAAAAAAAACTATGTATAAGGTAAAGTTATGCTATAAGGAGAACCTACGAAAGTTCATAGCTACTCTAAGGTAAGCAAGTGCATCTTCTTATTATGTAGCTCTTAGCCAAATGTATTTCCAGAATTGAGGTGCAAAAGTATACCCAGCTGATTACAAAGGTTAAAGAGATATGAGAAAAATGTTAAGATGAAAACTGAGCACCTTCTCTGTTAAAACAATTTATATATATTCAACTATTTGAAAAGATTATTCTTAGAATTATTAGGTATGCTCTTCCAAGAAAGAGTTTGAAAGGATGCATCTTGTCAGCCATGTGTTACTACTATTGAAAATAAATCTCACTCAGATAATCTACATATGTATACGTTCTATTATTATGAAGAATAATTCGTCCACTTTGATAATTCACGGTTCATTTAGACCAAAACTTCGCGTTCATTTCAAAATATTTTCTCGTACTTATAGTTTTATCTTTCATGTTTTTATGTGTATTTACTAATATTAGCCCATATATGCAGTATATGATATATATATATATACATATATATATATATATATATATATATATATATATATATATATATATATATATTTATATATATATATATATATATATATATATATATATATATATATATATATATATATACATATATATAGAATGTACTTTTAGAATTTAAATGTGAATGAAATGCATAATAACAGAGAGAGACTGCTTTTACTATAAATATCCTCTAAATAATTAATTTTCAATAAATAAAGGAACAAAGGAATACACTCAGCAAACAAAATGCAATTCACTTCGCTTAAAGCAGCCTACAATGACTCTCAATAAACCTGAGCATAAAACAATTTAATGCCATTTAGAGTAAATTATTACTAAGGCGATCTATTCAGATCAAAGTCTTCCAGTGAGGACACTTCTCTTACACCAAAGGATACGCACAGGGACTCTCTACATTCTATAAACACCATCAGGATTCCTTTCAGTGATGTAAATTAAAAAGAAAAAGAAATGAGAAAAAAACTACTTATATAAGTTATAATTAGAGTCAACATAAAATAAGTGTGTCATCAATTACTTTGAGTAGATAAAATCTGATGGGATTTTTTTTTTCTTTTTTTTTTTCCTAAACACGCTGTAATTGGAAACCCATTAAACTAAATCAGGCTAATGAGAACTGGTATACAAAGGATAAGAGGTTGACGTATAGCAGAACATACACACATAAGCTAATTTAAATAGAATATTATTTTGGCAGAACTCCCCTTTAAGTAGTTTATTTAAATGAAACATAGCCAAAGAAAAAAAAATTCAAATAAACACAATCTAAAAGAAATTTATTTATCAAAAGAAAGGGGGGGCAACAATTAACCAGAATGAATGCTAAGGAACGCTGTTCAGACTAAAAGTACGTCGTAAACATTTTATTTGGAATACATATAATTTAAACACACTCATACAATAAATCATCAATCAGCATATAATTTAACCTAAAGCAAATGAAGAGGAAAAAATCGAAAGTATTTTAATTTAATCTAAACCTACGCAAATTAACTTTTTTCATACTAATCATAATAAAAGATAATGCCATTAAGTGAAAAAAATACTCTTATCATTCCCTTTAAAATAAACGTAGAATGTTCAGTCTCTTTAGGCACTAAACGGACCAGCAATGACATTCATCCAAAAATGCAGTCAAACAGAAATATATCTTCAATAAACAAAACATATTTTAATGTCTATACCACTTTGATTATATGAGTGGAAGGAATTTAGACAAAGTACAATACAAAAGAATATACTTTAGGAGGAAAACACGATCTCATTTAGATGAAATGCAGCCCCGATGGTGTCTTTAGTGTAATACCCCCCACGCTCCAGCCTCCAAAGCAGCTATTTAGTTTTAATGGAGATTTTCAGGATTAAGTTTAGAATACAGGAAGAAGAGGATATCATTTACACAAATCTCAGCGTAGATAGACTTTAATTTAGACCTTAGACCTCATAGGTTTAAGGAAATTTAGACTAAATGTTTGTCATAATATTCCGAGACTTCTTATTTACAGCAAATGTGACCTAATAGTTCATTTTCACCAAGAATGCTCATAAAGAATGTCTTTCAGTTTAATTATAATCATAGAGGGTTGTGTCTAACTTAAAAATACTGCAATGAAATACTATCTACTCCAAAACAAAGCTTAAATGTAACCTACCTGCAATAAAATTGTCTAGATATAATATAGTATAACAACAACAAAAAAGGGCACCACTTAGGGATAACAAAAGAACATATAACTTGATTTAGAAGACATAAATACGCAAACACTTCCCTGTTATCTAATTTCTCGTTTATTTGTTTCTTAACGACTTCATTAACCTTTTTCTGAAATTGGTTATTATTATTATTATTATTATTATTATTATTATTATTATTATTATTATTATTATTATTATTACTAGCTAGGCTACACAGTCGGAGAAGCAGGATGCTATAAGCCCAAGGGCTCCAACAGGAAAAAATAGCCCTGTGAAGAAATGAAATAAATGAAATAGATAAACTACGAGAGAAGTAATGAACAAATAAAATAAGATATACCAAGAACAGAACGAGTAATCAATAACCAGTGAAAAATCAAAATATCGATAAAACAAACTCCAAACAGTGAGAACTATAGCCAGCATCACGTCCTCAAGATCATTTTCTGCTCACCCGCTTTCTACTGGCTATCTACCATTGAGTAAAGCCAACTGCTAGTTTAAACTTTAGCAATCATCTCTACAAATGATCTGGTAATAACCACCGAATGGTCTCTCAGAGTTTCTTCAGCGGTCTCGGTCACAAGCTGCCTTGCCACTTAAAAGTGTTATAATAGAATGAACTTTGAAAAGGGGGTCGGTCGAAGATACATGCAGAGGTCGAATTAGGACTATCAAAATTTGTTTGCTTTTAATTAGAATTTTCATTTCGTGGCAAACATATATGAAAATTATATATCTGTTTTTAATTTATATAAAATATTATCATAAATAGCTTTAGCTTTAAGTAAAAATGTTTTAATGCGTACATGATAAAATTGGTTCGGTTCTGTAACTTTTTTCCGCCTTCAGTATGTTACCCAGGAGATTCCACAGCAACGCTTTTTCAAACAATGTCATCAGCTAACAACGCTCCCATTAAACGTATACCGAACCTCACAAGGAAGTAATGACATCATTGTACATCAAGCTATGCGTTGTAGGCATCACATAACTGCCTTTGCAGCCTCCTTATGACCTCCAGGCCCATTTACTATACCTCCGTTATACCTACATTTCCTCTTAGTTTCTTGTATCTTGCTGTCTAACCTCTTAGCTATTCCTTCACCCTTCAGTTCTCAACCTGATGGGCATTGGCAATGAATGGCATCTCATGACTCAGTACAAGGCTTTCTGGGCCAAACTGGTAAATCAAAATTAATCCAGAAAACACCGTATGTAGCTTAAAGTTGACCAACTAATAAAAACTCAATCTACCCCTCTCTCTCTCCTCCCCCCCCTCTCTCTCTCTCTCTCTCTCTCTCTCTCTCTCTCTCTCTCTCTCCCTCTCTCTCTCTCTCTCTCTCTCTCTCATATCTGTGATTTCTTAGTTTATTCACTTCAGTATATATATATATATATATATATATATATATATATATATATATATATATATATATATATATATATATATATATATACTGTATGTATATATATATATATATATATATATATATATATATATATATATATATATACTGTATGTATATATATATATATATATATATATATATATATATATATATATATATATATATATATATACTGTATGTATATATATATATATATATATATATATATATATATATATATATATATATATATATATATATATATATATATAACACTTCCGACAGAATGTATATATAATTTAATGTCTTGATAACTTTAAAGTCATTTGAAAGGAATTTAATTAGTGAATACATAGCTAAGGAAGTAATCTCAACGATATATGGAATGCATTCAAAATTAGAAATTATAGAGGAATGAGCATATTCATCTGTGAAGGAAAATGACAAAGGAAGCAAATGAAACGGAAGATTTACTTCAAAAGTTTGAAATCATGCTCACTCCTTAGATTCACTACACCGGATGACAAACTGGTCATTCGCACAGCTTTTTCTTATACAAAACGAGTTTCTCTGTTAAATTCTAGACATGTTTCTCCCATACGTCATCTTTCTTTTCACGTAAATCCTTTCATATGGGAAAGGTGTTAGACTTCCTTTACTACTGAAGTTCCCCCTCTCTTTACCACCAATAGTTTCCCTTTCAGTGATTTTCCATCTGACATATGACGGAAGAATAGCTTTCGGACTGTCAATAAAGGCTGGTCATATTTTGGACAGTATTCATAACACGCATGAGCAGAAGGTATGGTAACATTGTTTTTTTGAAGAGACGAAGATGTTTTTCATACTACGGGAGAGAGAAAACTTTGTTGTGAATCTGTGGTGGATTTCGGGTTTTACTATTCATAAATAATTCAATATTAGGATATCAAGTTAAGGATATAAATATAAATACATTGTTGAGTTAAGGAAATAAATAAAATACATTGTTGAGGTGGCAAACCAAAAGGGATAACAAGAAAATATACTGAATGCGGCTCCAATTCACTTGTTTATAAGAAAAATGTCCAGCAGATTCTGTAAATAAGACTAAATGAATAACTTTCATGATAAACAAGTTCAATTCTCATTAAATGTAATCAGTTGTTTTGAATGAAGTCAATGTGTTTGGTACTGTACCACACGTACATGACACACGCTCGTAAACTGTAAAGGTATTTCTGCTTTTTGTATATTGTTGTTATCGCTCTCACCTCTCACTGATAACCTGTTTATGCCTGTATGGTCTTGCATCATTGTCTTTGAACTTTTGTGCCGGTCTTGACTGGAACAGGTTGTATATACACTCATGCTCCGTCTAAATGAAGTTAGTTGCATTCACTTCAGTTTTCAGTTAATATCTAAAAGGTGCATCTTCACAGTACCAAATATATTTAGAATATTATT
>NC_090725.1:53450411-53452911 GCF_036898095.1 Palaemon carinicauda | reverse complement strand
TACTGTTGCCTGTATTTTTCTGAAATACGGCTGAGAACAGTATAATTTTTACGGAAAATTTCCAATTAATATTAGGGTTTTTTAAACAGTCTATGTATATCAATATATTTCAGTTGGTAGTTGTGATCAAGTGTTAACACTATTTTATTGTCCCCCCTCAAAAAAAAAAAACACACACACACACACTAAGAATTAACTACAAAGACAAAATAAAGAATATAGATAACTTATTAAGAATGAATAAAATCTTTTTAATACTCATGGGATAGTCTAATTTAAAAACAAGTTTTTTAATTAAAATCCCTCAAGTTAAAATTGAAGCTCCAATAGCGGTAGAGTAAAACTACATGGCATACAGCACTGAGAAGAACTGGACAATGAGCATGAAGAGGATGTATAATTCACTTGCGGAAAGTCGACAGAGGAGGACATATTCCGGATACTTAAGCAATGAATGAGGTCGACTTAAAACAGAGTCATTCTAATAAACTTCCGAACTCTTTGGACCTACTCTCTTATTCAAATGTATATGTGGGTTTTTGGGGTGTGAACAACAGCAAACCATTGAATTGATAGATAGTGCTGACCTCACCATTGTCTAATTTATCTTTGAAGTAGGGATAATTCACTTTAGTTTCATAAAAGCTCTCTCACATTAGATCACATATCTTTTAAATAAGAGGAAAGTTGCAATAAATTTGTGGGACGGAAATCAATGATACTTAAGAAAAATATATTCTAACAGTACCTATCACATTCTTCCTAAGAAAATTAATTCATAAATGAGCTGTTTATAGTAAACCATTTATAATATTAGTCACATTATACGTCTGAAGAGAATAGTTATCAGTAGCGTTACAAGTGTGTTTACGAAATGAAAAAAAAAAAAAAAAAAAAAAAACGTTCAAATCTGTAATCATAATATAAAGTAGCTATTTTTCAATTCAGGAAGTTAACCTCACATAATATAAAGCCAGTGCCCCCTTCCTACGTTAGTCCACTTATCGACTTTGGTCTATTTTATTTATAGAAGAGAATATAAAAAGAGAATTGCAAATCAATAACATATATCTATTATCTGTAAACAATATGTGTCAATAGCAGAAAGAGTTTCTTTTGCAAAGTAGAGAAAGGACTGAATAGCACATCGATAAATAAATAAAGCGAGTCGAGTCTGACTTCGCTGTATTGCCAAGAAAACTGATATTGCATTTATCAAGGCTTTTCTTCACTACGAACTCGATCCTTTTTTGTAGAAGCAAATACCACGAAGTTTAGACCAAGCTGGTGGCAAGATTAATTGAATTGTTCTGCTCGAAGTGCAAACGTCATTAGCTAGCTTACGATTAATTCAAGGCTTGAAGAGAGTAAGAATTGAATTTTTCATTATAAAGCCAACACTTGCTAAGACCAACATAGACTACCATTTTCACATTACTAATAGATATAGCCAAATATATATTAATTTTCTATACCGGTCGATTCTATGAATATGGAGTGATGTTTCACAATGACTATATAAGTCGTTTCAATCATGTTTACCCGATTCATGAGATGACCTATGTAGTTAAGGAAAAGAAATTTGGCATACTCTTTTTTCGAAACCAATTAGGTATAGTCCCTTATAAAAATCTATAAAGTGTATATTTCTTAATCAAGGTAACAGTAAACGACAATAAAATGTTACCAAGACAATATATACTTGCAATATGATACTGAAACTCAAAGAGCTGCAACGAAGTGCCGAAATGGAAAGAGGAGTAAAAGAAATAAAATATTACATAAGGTGATATATAGAATATATGAAGAACATTTCAGACATTAAAATCTCTTTATTCAAGCTGTTGGTTTCCTATTCGTAACACGATCCCATTCGGTGCCTTCAATCGCGTTCCACACATTTAATAACGGGTTAATGTTCTATCCTTTTATACTCTCTCTCTCTCTCTCTCTCTCTCTCTCTCTCTCTCTCTCTCTCTCTCTCTCTCTCTCTCTGCACTGGAACTGACGTACTGGGATTTGTCGGGAGAATATCAAGAATTGTATCCAATTTGGCCAAGGAGAGCATGGCATTTATAATCTGGTGTTACAAAAGCTGTGGTCAGAACAAAACAACAGAGACAGAAAACGCAATCAGAAATGTCAAACGATCAATGCTAAGTCAATATGCACCTTGGGCCAAGAATATGAAAACAATCTCGATTAATAATGGGACAGGAATATGTAGTACATGTGTTTATAATTATTTACGAATCAGTCTCTTAACATAATATAATCGTGAGTTTATTAAAAATGACTTAATCGAAAAATGAATTAATAACAAACATCGATCGTCAATTATTATTGGGTTTAGGAAATATGCGGCAATATACAAGTATGTTATGCTATATATTTTTGTTTGGTGGCTTTGAGATCAGTGTCAATTCTTTATAGTAGAAAGATTTTAAAACCACTTTTTGTCAAGAATTTATTTTCTAAAACTTTCTTTAAATGTTTTCAG
>NC_090725.1:53437911-53445411 GCF_036898095.1 Palaemon carinicauda | reverse complement strand
TCTTTTGAATGACAGACAGCAAAGAAAAGGCTTTAGATTCCCAAAGGAATCCAATTAATGAGCCAAAGACTTCCCGTTATCCTCTTTGGCTGTCAAGAACTGATAACATAATTCCAAGACGCGCCTGTAATTCAAAAGTTTTTTCTCGCCTCGTTTTGTTTGTTTCCTAATGTCTCCTAACTATTTTTACACAACACCTTTTTCTTGAGCAGCATGTAATCTTATTTGTTTTCAATGTATCCGTATTTCGTATTTTAGGTAGCAGGTTTGCAAAGGCCCCAGCCGCCCGTTGATATACTACAGATAGAGAGTTATTGGGTTGTTTGACCTGCCAGACAGTATTACATTGGATCCCTCTCTCTGGTTACGGATCGTTTTTCTTTTGTCTATACATATACCGAATAGTTGAGCCTTTTCTTCACACTTTCCTTTCTGTGTTCATACTCCTGATAACGCTGAAAGTACCAACAAATCTTCTTTGCCCAAGGGGTGTACTACAAAAGTGAAATTTTTAACGGGCTACTTTCCTCTAGGTAAGGGTAATTTTTTTTTATTATTATTATTCAGCTATCATATGCAGCTCTTCTAAGATAAGGACAGTCTTAAATCTAACCATTGTTCTCTAGTCTTGGGTAGGCCATAGCCTCAGTACCATGGGCTTCCACTGTCTGGGGTAAAGATTTCTCTTACTTGAGGGTGCACTCGGGCACACTATTCTATCTTATTCTCTTCCTCTTGTTATTTTGAAGTTTTTATACTGTTATATATAAAAGATAGATTTTGCTATTGTTACTGTTCTCAAAATACTTTATTATAATGGTTCACTACTTATTTCATAGTTTATTTATTCAATTTTTCACATTGCTCACTGGGCTATTTTTCCCTGTTGGAGCCCGTGAGCTTATAGTAACCTGCTTTTCCAACTAAGGTTGTAGCTGAGCTTACAATGACAATAATAATAATAATAATAATAATAATAATAATAATAATAATAATAATAATAATAATAATAATAATAATAATTATTATTATTATTATTATTATTATTATTATTATTATTATTATTATTATTATATTGAATTAGTTTCAATGGCAATCATATTTAAAGATATTTATATTAAGTTGTACATAAAAGTTCAAGCATTAAAAAAAACTGATCCTATTAAAGCCCCCCCCCCAAAAAAAAGAAGGATACTTAAGAAATGATAAATCTATGAAATAGGTATTAGAATAAATGTTGATATTTAAAAATAAATGAATGTCGGTAGGTAAGGGCCTTCGATGAACTATTTTGAAATACTTATAATTGCAATAGCTATATAATTATTTCTATCGACATGTCCAGAAAACAGTGGACATTCCTGATAATAGAAAAAATTGGAATACAAGTTTCATTAATATTTCTAAAATCATTGTGTAATTTAATTTATGTCTTTCAAAGTGATTTATAAAACGGTGTTGCCTACTTTGGACTTTTCTTTATCTCCAGACGGTATTTAATGTAAAGTACTCTTTCATAAATTTGCATATCTTGAAGCCTTTTTATTTGTTCCAGTAGGGTTAGCCTTTAATAAATCTCTGTATATGTCAGAGGTTAGCATTTATTTCCCTTTTCCATAAAAGAAGTAACCTCAGAACTCTGTATTGCATCGCATAGAGGAATTTCTAAGAGCAGTGTAAATAATCTCACAAGACAGCAAAGGTTCAGTTATATGTCAATATCCTCCATAAACTGATCAAATTATTACTGATAAATATCATCAGTGATAAACATTTGGATGACCATTATCTACAAACAAGCATATCACAACTGCATTAACAAGTGTAAATAGATGTTTATCATACAACGATAACTATCCACGAATTTTATTGAATTAGGAATGTTTGTGGTTTTTTACCTTCAAAAATGTTAATTTTGAAGCAAATCAATGCACACTCACATACTATATCTCACCTATATAATAAAGAGAAATGTGTCTGGCTATATATATATATATATATATATATATATATATATATATATATATATATATATATATATAAATATATATATATATATATATATATATATATATATATATATATATATATATAGTTTTGTCGTTCGATTATATGACAGGTCTAGCATTAGTAGCCAAGGCAAGATTTTATCACATGACTTAATCCCGCTAGCTAAAAATTCACAAAGGGAAATAGCAAAAAGAAAAGCCTATCAGGCAAATCACATGTGGGGATGTGTTAAACGTAAACCAAAACTTGAATATCAATCTATATGGGGTTGGACGAACTCCTTTTCAAATACTGTCTGGAATTGACTAAATGTGCTTACAAGATGGACTATGGTGTAAGGTGTGCATGTGAAAAGCCATGGTTAGTACTGCACTCTGTAGCTCTTCCTGTCGTGCATCTCCAAGTGTCCAAAAACACTGATGTTTAATAATGATTGAAGGAGAATAGATGCTAATATAGTAAGAATCATTATTTTCAGGTTTGATATGTCGACCATCTTGGAAAATGTACGACATATTGCATTCTAAAGGGTAAGGGCTTTTCTTCCAAGTAGAGTCTGCAATTTTATGATAATGAGCCCCCATAGTTTTTACCAGTACTAATTGAACTTTGATTATCTATATAGAAATATATTTTGCTAGTTTTCGTGTTGATCTTCATGTGGTGGCCATCTTGGAAAATTGCTACCTAATGGAATTTCAGGTGGGTAAAACTTTTTCTTAAAGTCTACTACCGTTAATTACTGCCGCCAAAATTTCATCCTCGTATCATCCAACGAATGATCGCATGGCTTCTCTTCTTCACTATTTAATTATCTGAGCGAACAACCCACACAGAATAACATTAGTTGTATCTTAATATATACTCATACTTGGACTGCATCAGTAAGATTTAAAGGATAGCTCTTTCTTTTAGATACTAATATCCAAACATTATCTAGTAAGTGACCCTACTAGGATAACACGTCCTTCTAGCAGGAAATATCAATTCTAATTAAATCTTCAATAATGAATAAAATGAACAAATGGAGGATTAAAGCAAGGAAAACAGATAGAGATAACAAAATATATTCAATTGTCAGACATTGGAGGTGCGACTTTCAGAATCTCAGTTGAAATTGAAAGAATTTAATTCAAATACCTTTTTATATTAGTACTTATTTTTTTCATATTATTCTGTATCATTAATTTTGGACCACTCGATGAAAGGAAGCTGATAAAGTACGAATGAAGTTGAAGCAATGAGAGAAAGATAAAATCTAAAGAGACATTTGAAATCGAAGTGGAAGGAAATTAAATTTTCTAGGTTCGACATAGGCTATGAGTGCTGTATTCTTAAAGGATGCTGCATGGATTCAACAAGGCGTTCTTTCATTATCAGAGAGAGAGAGAGAGAGAGAGAGAGAGAGAGAGAGAGAGAGAGAGAGAGAGAGAGAGAGAGAGGATATATTTCTCAGGGATAGAAATTTAATTTCACAGGTAGAAATATCATACTCACATGTGGTATAAGGGTGCACCTGTAAAATCCTCGACTTACACCAGGTGTATTAATTTTGTAGTTTCCCACGTGTGAAAATAATTTTATTGGACACATTTTTTTCTGGAAAAGATAGCTGACTTCATTATATTCATATAAACGGGAGTTATAAAAAATGGTAGCTGAAAGAATGCTAATAATTCTGTTCGATTTAAAACTGGAATAAAATTCTGGCAATGACCGTATTAATGCTGTAATAACATAATTTCATTTTCTAGTTCACTGGCTCAGAAACTGCAAATAAATTCATCAGCCCTTTCTAGTTTATTATGCATATATAAACGTTATGGATGGACTATTATAGGAATATTTGAAACAAGGTATCATTTGTTTCTTTTTCAGAAAATATTTCATTGTCAATTAAGAATTACACTAGTAAACTAGACTATTTGGCTATACGCGATTTCAAAACAGTTGCTGGATTAGAAAAGGAGACAAATATAATCTAGAAAAAACGTCGTTGCATATTATGTATCTTATTTCTTGAAGCAAACTTATTAAGGTGTTGAAAGAAGGACACTTGTGTCAGGATTAATGAAAATGACATTAGCTGGTCAATTTAATCATCAGAAAAACATCCGATATCGATTACCTTCTCCTGTACGTCAGTAAATTCAATAAACGAATTTTCCCGACTCAATCAGCTGTATCATTGGTGTCTTGTTAGTCATCCCCCAACCAGTTAAGCTTGAAGAAGCTGCTTAATGAAATTAACTGCTCTGGAAATGAAAGAAACGGAAACGGTTGATATCTGCATAATTAATTAATTAATTAATTATTATTATTATTATTATTATTATTATTATTATTATTATTATTATTATTATCATCATCATTATTATTATTATTATTATTATTATTATTATTATTATTATTATTATTATTATTATTATTAGCTAAGCTACAGCCTAAGTTGGAAAAGCAAGATGCTATGAGCCTAAGGAGTCCAACAAGGAAAAATACCCCAGTGAGGAGAGGAAATAATTAACGATATAAGAAGTAAGGAACAATTAAAATAAATATTTCAAGAATCATAACAACGCTAAAACAGATATTTTATATATAAACTATAAAAACACTTATATCAACCTGTTCAACACAAAAACATTTGCTGCAGGTTTGAACTTTAGAAATTCTACCGTTTCAACTACATGATTAGGAAGATCATTCTACAACTTGGTCAAAGATGAAATAAAACTTTTAGAATACTGTGTAGCATCGGGCCTCATGATGGAGAAGGCCTGACTATTAGAACTAACTGCACGCTTAGGATTACGAACAGGATGGAACTGTTCGCAAAGATCTGGATGTAAACGATAATCAGAATTATGAAAAATCTCAGGCATCCTGCATGAAGAACTAATTGAATGACGGTGCCAGAGATTAGTATTTAGATCAGTAATAACAAATATAATAGACCGTAAGTTACTGTCGAACAAATTGAGATGAGATTCAGCAGTTGAAAACCAGACAGGAGAACAATACTCGAAACAAGGTAAAATGAAAGAATTAAAATACTTCACCGAAAATATTAAAAGACTTTCCCAATAACACATTTTTTTTCTTTTTTTTTTTTGCCAATTGAAGACACAGCCCTAAAGTGTTTTTCAAAGTAAATTTGCTATCAAGAATCACACTTAGAATTTCAAAAGAGTCATACAGAATTAAAGAAACCTTATATATGCTGAGATCCGGATGTTGAGGAGCCACTGTCCTTAATTTGAGTTTTGTTAGTATTGAACTTCATGCCCCCATAATTTGCAACATACACTAATTTTAGCTAGATATCCATTAAGGTTTCCTATTAAGGTTGAGTGTTGTGGTGGCCGATGTGACAACGTCTTTGACTGGTGAACGCTAGACTAGGATGCGAGACCCGTTCAAGCTCCTCAGTTTCTTTGGTAGCTGCAGCATTACCATCCTTATGAGGTAAGGATGGGGAGTTTAGGGGAGCCAATAGGTCTATTTAGTGAGTCATCAGTAGTCATTGCCTGGCCCTCCCTGGTCCTAGCTTGTGTGGAGTGGGGGCTTGGGTGCTTGTCTTATGTATATATGGTCAGTATCTTGGGCAGTGTCCGGCTTGATAGGGCAATGTCACTGTCCCTTGCCTCTGCCATTCATTAGCGACCTTTAAACCTTTAAGTGATTTAACAACCCCAGATCTGCATTCAGGTGATGGAATTGACGCAAAGAGGGTAGCATCATTTGTATATGTAACAAGATTAAACCACAGGTCATATGTGTATTATAAGGAACGTAATGGCTCAAGAACATTCCCCTGCGGAACACCAGATATCACTTTCCAAAAGTCACTATGGTGCCTTTCAAGAAAAACTTTTTGCCTTCTATTACTTAAAAATTCAATGATGATGATTAAAAAGATCCACCCACTCTCAACTGATGGGTTTGAAAAAAAGGGTACCATGATTAACACCGTTATATGATATCATTATATGATAAATCATATAATGAACGTAAAGGTAGCAAAACTAGGTAAATATTAAAACCATATGCAATACATGAAGAAAGGCATACTCTTTAAAAGCTATGAACATTAGTATAAATAGCAATTGAATTATCAAAAAAGAGTAAGCAACAAATAACACATGGAGAAGTATACAGAAAATCTTCTAAAAGAGCAACCAAAACAAACTGGGTCATATCAAGAACAGAAAGAAATTATATAATACAAGAGCTGTGGAAATCTAATATCAGGGTATTGTACTTTTTCATGTAAATGTAATGGAAAGTATGAATATTACTTATTTTGATATCACTGTCGTTTCCATTCATTGATAATAGAAAGATGTATCATGAAAAACAACCTTTTATAAATGATTTTTCGTTTGTTTGTTTGTTTTGGTGAGACGAACAAACTAGTAAAGGACACTTACACTGTCGATCTTTTATTTGAAGTAAGAAATAGAAGTTTTCCAATAGGTGTAATCCAAATACCAAAAACTCTCTATTATTCTCTTGAATAATAATGAGGTAAGCCTTTGGTGACAAAAAAAGGAAACAAAATAACAGACGAGTCCAAATAAACACTTTCTCACTCTCCTTGTAAATGTTCTATGTCCATATATAAACAACACGTTAACGAAACAGAATATTATTATTATAGTTACGATAATTTTGTCAATAAAGCTTTATTTTATTTTGAAGTGTTGGGAAAAAATGGGTTAATTCTAATTTCCCCACGGTGTGGCCCAGGAAACCTAGTATAACCTATACCAGTGAGGCTTCAGCATTTTGTTCCAGTCACTGTCAAAACTTCATAGAACATATGACTGGTCATGGATTTGATATTTCTCTATTTTAGATAAATATATATATATATATATATATATATATATATATATATATATATATATATGTATATATATATATATATATACATATATATATATATATATATATATATATTATATATATATATATATATATATATATATATATATACATATATATATATATATATATATATATATATATATATATATACATATATATATATATATATATATATATATATTTATATATATATATATATATATATATATATATATATATATATATATATATTTATATATAAATATATATATATATATATATATTTTGGATTAAAAAAAAACTCCATGCACGATTCCGTTTTAATATCTTATAGCCTCTGGTCCTTCGTTAAATATTGAAGAAAACCCAACTACCTTCGAATTCTGGTTCTAAATGTCATCCATGTAAGCTGGCCGTCACCAAGGAGAACATGTTTTACTAAAAACAAATATGATTAGGAAAACACACACACACAAATAAAAAAAAAAAAACTAAATCTTCAAGGTGCAAAATTTCAGGACTTAATGGAGCGCAACAAAAGAAAACCATAACGAAAATATATCATTCTATTGATGTGATAATGAATGAATGCATATTGTCAAATAAGATAATCACTCCATA
>NC_090725.1:53415411-53427911 GCF_036898095.1 Palaemon carinicauda | reverse complement strand
TATATATATATATATGTGTGTGTGTGTGTGTGTGTGTGTGTGTGTGTTCAAAGTGCTGTTTTTATATCAGCATTTCTTGTTTCTTCGGAGAGGTATGTTACCACCGGTGTTATATGTAATTTCGAGAAACAGGAAAGGGTATGCTGTTTTTTCCTAATTGTATAACGAGAAATATTCTCTATTATTTTTCTGTTCAAAGGGGGCTCACAAAATATCCTACATAATAGACCTTACTAATTTATACAGTAGATCACATTCTCAAGAATATATCTATAACGGACGTACAATAATCCATAATAAAGTAAAAGGATGGTGAATAGCTTTAATAATAACAAGTAGGACGACGAAGAAATCAAAATGTTTAAAGCTCTCCTGAAACTCCTTCCAGCGAATAACTCTTGATTTTTTCTCGGGTATATCCGGATGGAAGCTGGAAACATGTTTCGAAGCATTTCACAGACCAACTGCGTCCATGTCATTTGCATTTACGTCTCGTGTCCTCCTAGAGCCAAGAGACATATCGGAAATGTTGAGTTGTTTACAAAGTTTAAGTTGTGTTGCTAAAAAATGTTATGAAGGAGTAGAGGAAAGAGTGAATGAAAGAAAAAATAAGGGCAAAGCAGAAAAGGGAAGTAAATAAATGGGAAGTAACCATGTCACTAAAAACAAAAAAAAAGTAAAGAAGCGGATGATAATAGGGGTTAGTGATATAATTCATTGCAGTTAATTAAAGCAAATATGCTTAGCAAGTGAAGATGTTTATTCTTTTTTTTTAAATTATTTTCTGACTTTAATTTTTCAAACTTTGACCAACCCTCGTCCGCCAGGCATCCAGTTCTTTCCTATATCATTAGAAAAGTAACAATATCTTTCGAACTTAATCTGTTTTTGCCTCCGTCGACGAAGATGTAAGGAGGTTAGGTTTTTACCCTGTTGTCAGGTTAACTTTTGTCTCTTTGTGCGTTTTTCCGTTTATCTGTTTGTTTGTTTGTGAACAACTTCCTGCCCACAATTTTACTCATAGAGAAGGGAAACTTTCAGGAATTAATTGTTATGTTGAGACGTGGAAATGATACAGTTTTGAAAGTCATAGGTCATAGGTCAAAGTCAAATGTCGAATAAAAGGTCTACCGAATCAACCCTAACCTTATCCCCAAGTTCTCAAATAGTTGTCACCAAGGATAATAAGAGATTGTCACACAGACTTCAATTAGTTTTTCGCCTTTCCAAACATCCTCTGTGTTAACTCTCTTTTTAAGATATTAATTATCAAAGTTTCGAATTCCTTAATATCTTTACTCTATTATCTAGAGCAACCATTTACTATGAATTTTTGAGCCGTCTCGTTATATAACATAGAATGTCTTAAGTAGGGTTTAAATGGCGTCCATTAACCGTCGTCCATCTTTCCTTTTTTTCATAAGGACAATTTCTACGCTTCGTTACATTCATTTTTTTCTCAGAACTGAAGTCTTCCATCTCAATATTTTCGACTCAGTGATTTGAGTTGTTATATACTATTCTACTTTTATCAAACCCATGCATTTTACATCTAATTATTAGGCTACTATCAAAATAGTTTTTTAATCCAATATATCTATTCAACTTAGGTTTGAAAATATTTTGCTATATATACCATACCATCTCCTTCCTAACTTAAACGTTCAGAAATCAGTTAATTTTCTCAACACCAGAAATCTCAAAACTCAGACTTAAAATCTTAATCTTTTAAATATAATAAGTTCATCCTCAGAAAAAGTAATCGGCCAAAATCCTGGAATAAATATTGCCAGACATATTCCGTTTTAAAAAATAATATATTAACGTTAAGGAGTGATAATAAAGTCACCAACCCGTAAAAGACAATAAC
Source organism: Palaemon carinicauda (assembly GCF_036898095.1). NCBI lineage: Eukaryota > Metazoa > Arthropoda > Malacostraca > Decapoda > Palaemonidae > Palaemon > Palaemon carinicauda. The sequence goes on along the minus strand of NC_090725.1, from coordinate 53,426,041 downwards.
AAAGTAGGGTAGAATTACGGTCGCCTGTATTTTCCTGAAATACGGCTAAGAACATTATATTTTTACGTAGAGTTCTCGATTAATATTACGGTTGTTTTACAGTGTATAACCTAACAGATAGAACCTATTAAGCCTCGTAGAGATAGACTCAACATAATGGTTATAGATAAATCATACTTTATTCAGGGTAATAATTCTTACCAAATTCTTCAGAGGTGTTGGTATATTCAAAGGATTGGGATTGGTGTAATCACCGTCACTTATAAGAGTTCCAGTCATCACTAGTTACAATGGTATTAAGATTTTCCTTCATGTTTTTTTTTATTATTAGGGATTTTTTTTTTTAAATTTCATTATTTTTTGAAGTTTTAGTTTGTGCTTTTCATTAATTAAATACAATTTAATTATCCGTTTTTAAAGATATTTAGAGTTCTTTAATGACATTTTTATTCGGTAAAATGTTGTTCAAAAGAATGATTTAATTGTATTAGGACTCGTTCTTGTTACATCCATCAAGGATGTCATAATATCGAGTTTGTTTATCTATTTATTTACTTGATTGTCTCTCTGTCTGTTGGACAGGATTACGTCAAAACCACTCTACGGATTTCGACGAAATTTTCACCACAGATAGATTGTAATCGTGGCGTATTCTTTACATTCTGTATATGATCCGGATCTGGAATCTAGATCCGGATTTTTATTTTTGGCCATTTCAAAGATAACGTCAAAACAAACTGACGGGCTTTCACTATATTTACACCACCGATAGATATGAAGTCATGGAACACTCCGTTGAATTTGGATATGATGCTGTTCCGGATCCATATTCTAGATGCAGATTTGCGATTTTTTTTCTTTTTTTATATAAAGATTACGACAGATTTTGATGAAATTAGAATTTCACCAAATTCTAGCAAAGGATAGATTTCATGCCTTGGAAGAAACAATGAAAATTTGGAGGTGATAAGGATCACGATCGCGATTCTGGTTCTACAATGTACTTTTTATTATTTAGAGTCAACATATAAAAAGGCTGTTACGCTGTCTGTAAAGTTTACTTAAATGTTGTTGTAGATTAATCCACGGTCAGCATATGATAAATAAATTGTTTCGTTCGTAAATTTGAGTAAAATGTTAGTAATATTCATTGACGGAGGTCTAAAATCTCTTATTGCTCTTGCTTAGAATCATTATGAGGTTCACCATATTTTTTAATTACATTGTCTGGTAATAGTAAAATTAAATTTATTTTTGTCATGGCTATGTAATCTACATTTTTCAGCATTAATCAAGAATTTCCTACTTAAAACAATTAATGAACCAACTGTGAAGCACGATGAAAGATTGAAGTAAACATTGTACCACCGGTGTGTCACACGATCGTACATAGTAACGACATTTCTATTTTTTGTATATATTATTCTTTGCATCTTCGCTTTCAACTCGCACAGAAAGCAACTTGTATTAACCTGTCTGCCTACTGCACTGTTAACTGTTATCATAACCGGTTGCCGGTTTGACAAGAAATAGCATGTTTGTATTTTGTGACCTTCTTCCCGGGACCTAGTGTGTATAAATACTTGATGTGTCTGTAATAAAGTTACTCAGTTGCATTCATCTCGCCTTTGACTCACAACCTACTCTTGGCCTGTCACACTGGTGACCCCAGAGGTCAAGTCGCTCCTCCCGCCTTCCCCTTCTCACTGTTATTATGGCACACCTCACGGAAGATGGCGCCGCCCCATTCAAACTTTTGTCGTTCGCCAGCGGAGAGACGTTTGATTGATTTCAGCGCACAGAAGTCCAGTTCCGCATCAAGGGCGGGACTCGCTTAACCACCAAAGCGGATTATGTTCTTGTGGCGATACCCAAGGACACCTTCATGGAAATCTCCGACTGGTTTTGTGAACAAGGATACACCCCAATAGCATATGACGCCCTCAAAACATACCTTCTGCAGCAGTACTCGCCGTCGCCAGCCACCCGTATAGCAAAGTTTTCAGCTCTCTCAACAACCGTTGGGGACCAAAGGGCTTTGCTTGCCCTCAGGGAAATGACTATTATCATTCGCCTGCAACCTGCCGAAGATGGCTCTCTTCGCGAAGTAAACCTACTTCATGCCCTTTGGGTATGCCATTTACCCGAACCTGTACGCGCTGCCATACCTGATGTCGATAGTTTAGCCATGAAGGACTTGATGACCAAAGCCAACGCCCTTATGTACAGCCACTTCACGACCTTCAAGACCTCCATCAACGCCTCCACTCCTGATGAAGAGGACACCTATTCAACGTCAACCGAAGCTGACGTGAATGCTGTGGGATACTCACACCTACCCCGTGACGTGAGAGAGTGGCGACAAAGCCACCCATCACCCACCAGTCGCTTGCGCCCCAACCAACAACTTTTACAGCCACTTACTGCCACCCATCAGCCGCAGTTTCGCTACTACAACTTCAGATTTGGGGCTCCCGCAAAGAAATCTGCCGAGGATTGTCACTGGCCAAAAAATGTGTAAGTAGGCCATCTCTCATGGTGGTGGCCTCCCATGTTTCTAATCTTTTTTTTCTACCTGATGGAATTTTTTGGTAGACACGGGTGCTTGTTGTTCTCTTTTGAAAAGGGAACTCTTCAGGATATGTCGTAGTCTTTCTAAATATGCCAACGTATATCTGGTAGCTGCCAGCGGATCTGCGATACCCACCTACGGTTACGAGAACCTCACATTATTGTTTGGAAAAGGGAAATTTATTTGGAAGTTTTTCGTTGCTGAAGTCACATTGCCAATCCTCGGTGCAGATCTCCTCTCTCATTTCCATCTTCTGGTCGATGTCGCCCATTGATGAATGGTCAACGCAGACTCATACTTGTCGACACCTCTTCAACCTGTCCCCTCCAACCTCGCTCTCCTCATCATCGCACCCACGGATGCCTACGCCCACCTCCTCATGTCGTACCCAGAAGTTTTCTGTCCAGAACTTCGCCAAACGTCCACGGCTCCTGCCAAACACGATATTCATCACCATATCAAGATGACGGGACCCCTAGTCTTCATCAAATTCAAACGTCTGGTACCGAATCGATTGGCAGCCGCTAAACAGACGTTCGCCAAAATGGAAGAAATGGGCTTTTGCTAAAAGGCTTTCAGCCCATCGTCCTTACCCTTACATACCGTCCTGGAGAAAGACGGCTCCTTCTATCCGTATGGGGATTACAGGCGCCTGAACATGCAAACAGATCCGGATCACTACCCCCTCCCAAACATCGCCGACGTGACCTCCTACCAGCACAAAGCGAAGGTTTTCTCCACGCTTGACCTCCTGAAGGGATATTATCAGGTGCCTGTGAACCCAGAAGACATCCCCAAGACCACCATCACCCCTCCCCAATTACTCATGTTTTGGCCTACGTAATGCTGGGACCACTTTTGTGTATGTTACGTGGACGATATTCTTGAGTTCGCTTCCTCAAAAGAGGAACACCTCCATCACCTGTTCATCGTGCTCGGTCGCCTACAACAAAACGGCCTTGTAGTCCGGTACGTCAAGTGTACCTTTGACGCCAACGAAGTGTCTTCCTTATTGCCCCGCATCACTTCTGAAGGAGTCCATCCCCTTCCTGAGAAGGTAGCAGCCATTCGGAACTTCCCCAAGCCCTTGACCATCAAAGCACTGCAGGAATTCTTGGGCATGATCAACTATTATCACCGTTTTCTGCCAGCCATTGCCGCCACTCTTGCTCCCCTCTCTGCCTCCCTCAAGGGCAACCTAAAAGACCTGAAGTGGGGTCCCCTTCAAGAAGCGGCCTTCTGCAACACAAAGAATACCCTATCCACTGCTGCTGCTCTCACTTTTCCCGTCCCACATGCCCCTTTCTTTCTCTCCACTGATACCACCGACGTCGCTATTGGTGCAGTACTCGAACAGGTGATCGACGGGTCGCCCCGCCCATTGGCCTTCTTCAGCAAAATATTGTCCAAGGAAGAATTAGGTTATTTTTCCTTCGATCGCGAATGGCTGGCGGTACACTTGGCTGTCCGTCACTTTCACCATTCCTTAGAAGGTGCGCCCTTCGTCATTCGCGCAGACCATGTCTCTCTAGTGCACCCCTTCACTCGACAGTTTGACGCCTGGTTCACCTGTCAACGCCAACATCTCTCCGCCGTGGTTAAAAGCAATTGTACCCTTCAACACGTCCTTGGGAAAATGAATCCCGTTGCCAATACCCTGTCAAGAAACACGTTGGCCGCTGATCAACTGGGATTGGATTACAATGCCTTGGCTGAAGCCCAATGACAGGATCCAGAGTATCAAGCATGTAGGACATCCTGCACATCCCTCTGTTGGGAAGACGTTCCCCTCATCGACTCTAACACCACCCTTCTCTGTGACGTCACTACTGGTAGACAGCGACCTTGGATTCCTGCTTCCATGCACCAACAGGTGTTTGATTTCATTCACGGCCTTTCACATCTCTCGCGCCGTTCCACTGCACAGCTGCTAAAGACAAAGTTTATTTGGCAAGGCACTACTAAAGATGCTAAGGATTAGGTCCGCGCCTGTACTTCTTGCCTAACTTCTATAGTACATCGACACACGGATTCAGGAGTAGGTACCTTTCCTCAAACTCAGCGTTGTTTTGCCTACATACATATCGACGTTGTAGGCCCCTTACCAACATCACAAGGACATCGTTACCTATTTACCGTCATTGACTGCTCCACTCGTTGGCCTGAAGCCATTCTCATGGAAACTGCAACGTCTGCCTCATGTACATCTGCCTTACTCTCAGGATGGATAGCACGATTTGATATCCCTGAGCATATTACTTCTGACAGGGGTACCACTTTCACCTGTCAATTGTGGATATCATTAGCAAATCTCATGGCCATCACCCTCCATCAGACAACTGCCTAACACCCCACTGCCAATGGAATGGTTGAACATTTTTATCGCAGCCTCAAAGCAGCTTTGATGTCCCGCTGCAAGGACTCCAACTGGTTTACTCCACTTCCCTGGGTCCTCCTGGAACTTTAAGGACTACTCCTAAAGACGCCCTGGACATCTCAGCAGCTGAAATGGTGTATGGCAACCCGTTGGTCGTTCCTGCCGGGTTTTTCATTCTGCAACCTCCTCCGCCGATCTCCAGTGCATACGTCAAAATAGTGAAACAACACAAGCAAAGTTTTCCACCGTCACATCTTTACATTATGATCTTGAATGAGACCATAGCAAGTTGATGTTGAATTGTAAAGGATTTTAGAGAGTTATCTCTTGGCGCCATTCAAACCATTTACATTTGCTATTATAAAGTTAAAGTGCGTTATTACCTTCGCTAGCTTCGCTGCAACAAAAGTTATGTTTTGATAGGCGTGTATTTTGTATGTGTGTCTTTGTGATTGTGATTTGCATAGCTCAAAAACTATTAAATTAAATCTTATGAAATTTTGTCGGATGATTGGCCATTACACAAGGATAATATGGTTAGATTTTGGGAAGGATTGGGTCCAAGGTCAAGGTCAAGTAAACAAAAAAGTCAAAGGCATCTTTTTACTATATAGTGGTCCATTTTTATCCGATTTGCGTGAAACTAGAGCTGAAAAGTGCATAATTCAATTACCTGACAGAGTGATTGGGTCCGATGTTAAGGTCAAATATGCCTTGTTGTATATAGTTGTCATTTTTTATCAGATTTGCATAAAACTAGTGTTAAAAGGTGCATAATTCCAATGCCTATCGCGTGTTATATAACGATCTATAGGTGTCATTGCCCTTGTTAGCAGTTGTGGCTCAAAGGTCAATTTAGTCTTTAAACTTGCAAAAAATGCATAAAAATTAAAGTATTTAGGCCATGATCACAAATTTAGATGACAGAATCCTACAGCATCCTCAGTTTTTTTTAAGACAATAGTTGCGGCGATGAAGGTATGCTCTACCGAGTGCCTGTTTTATGTCAATGTAAATTAACTGGCACTATCTTTTTAACTATCTTTTTATAAGCATTGAATCTTTATGCCAAAGAACTGTCGATGTGGATCTATTAACAAACTCCTACTCTATCAATGTTGTATGCTTATTCATGGTTCTGACTACAGCAGTTCCCACTCCTCTAGTTTTTATGCTGGCCCTTAATAATCGTCCATGTTAGCCATATAATTTAGGAAGGGGTTCTCTGCAACACCTTGATAATCTATACATAATTACATGTTTTACTGTTTTCATCACACTCTTCCATTATTTCTTTATACTCTACATCCTCGCATAATTCGTTTTCCAAAACTTCGGATAACTTATCTTTTTCTGCCTGGCTTGATTTAATTTTTTATCGGTGTCTTCCTCTTCTCGTTTGCATCTTAGATATTATGGTTTACTTGATCTGAGCCAATATGTCCTACCTGTTGCTTGGTAAAATTTTATTCTCGACATATGGTTTTTTACCACTTTCAACCATATGGTCTTCATGTTAAAATCTTTACTTTCACAATTTCCTCTTCATCCGGGATAATGATTTCCTCTCCACGGGTATGAATTTAATATATTTCTTCTTCAAATGATTGACGACTGCATTTCTTTTATGGTAGATTCAACAACGCTTGTATTTTCTGTTTTCTTTAACTTTTTGATTTGATTTGATTTGATTTTATGTATTTATTTATTTATTTATTCTTTTTTTTGGAGAGGGGCTCAATTCTTAAACAATATTTTCCAATTTTCATTCACTCCGACGTTCTAATTTCAATACAAGATAAAAAAAAAAAACTTCATTTTGCTACCTCAGGAAAGTTGTCGTTATGAAAATAATATCTGTCACTTGGTAAAAAGTAGAACAATATACTACAATATGGCTACTCATTCCAAGTTGTAATATATTTTGACTTTGTCCATTGTGCAAGAAACATAAATATTGACCTTTATAATTGCACTATAATTAAGGTCATCATGACTTTCCAAAGATCTTTAAAAACACCCTTATTTCCATTTCCTGATTATGTCTCTTTTTTGTCAAATACCTCACTATAATTACGGTAAATTCTTCATCTCTTATCCAAACCGTAAATTTCTTGCACTAACATTAATCTTCGAGCCTGATACATTGCACACTTTTAATTTGCCTGCATCGTAATTTATTTCCTCATTTTCATTTGTTTAACAAATATTCAAACTAGATGGATGCTTGAATTATAAAAGAAAGTATTTTGCCGAGATGCAGCTTGTATTTACGGTACTTCAACATCGTCTGCTTTCCTAATATTAAAAATCTTCTTCATTAATAAAAATTCTATAAAGCTATCATGACTAATAATAGTTCTTGTGATATTCCATTAACCGAGATTCCATCACTCCAAGAGAATAAGTTTACGGTTGTAACTAATGTTGATATGAGTCTCTGTCTAAGAGACAAGAAATTGATGAGCTTATTGTATAAACAAAGCACAAGATCACGTGTTTTTCAGATCACAGCCATACTCATCGACCAACAATAATTCGCATGGACTCGAGCAAATAGCTGCCTAAAGCAGAACTCATAATTCATGGCATAGTTTTAAATCTAGTTCAGAATTTCATAAAAAGAACTGAAGTAATATTGTTATCAGCGGTTACATTTAGCACTGATAATAAAATGCATGTTCGTATATTTGCATCAGTAAGTATCGTGGGAAAATTATTCAAACTCTTTGCGACTTGAAACACATAATCTGATAGAATTTATATTGCAAAGAATCGTGCACTGTTAAAAGAAAAAAAAATATTTTAATCGAAATTCTCCGTAAAAATATACTGTTCCTAGCCGTATTCCTGTTAAATACAGGCGACCGTACTTGTTACCCTATTTTGATATTATCTTTTTCGGGTTAGTGACCGTAATATCACTCCTTTACGTCAATATATCCGTTCTTAAAAGGGTAAATACCTGACAACATTTATTCCAGTATTTTTACCTTTTTTACGGCATTTTTATTTATTTTTTTTTTTAGTGTGAATACAAATATCCATATTATTTGTTTCTACGATTCTTCGAGGTAAAAAATCGTTCAAATTCTGTGTTCCAAGTAGCCAAGTAGTTTTTAGTACGGACTTTTAATAACTAATAATAATGTGGTAGAATTAAATATCGCGGACAGTTTTGGTTGACACGATGTATCAAAAGCAATTACCTGCGAATATGCAGTTGCAGGAATTTAACTTCTCTCTCCTGGAAAGTTAACTGAAGTGGTCCTCCCACTTTCCTAACTCGAACTATTAGCGGCAACGCATTGGTGATTTAGATTGTCTATTGTGTGTCCAATCATAGGCTAAAGCTTATAACTTGACTAATTTTATCAGGGTTTAATAATTTCACGTTTAGATCTCCTTTCAATGTTCCATCCTTTGTGGGAATGAAATATTTTTTCTTTTTTTTTTTTGTTAATTCCCTTTTCATATTTCATAATAGGAACGTAAGTAGTAATATTTACAAAGCTTTCTGTATTCTTAATTTGGGCTTATTTCAGTTTGACTAAAGGTAAAAGAAAACATTCTACATTGCCGACAACCGTCTGGTAACTTTGGGTAGCAACACACTTGATCAATTTTGTTTTATACATTTAATTTTGACAATGTAAGTTTAATTGAGAAATATCAATTACTTTTCACTTTAAAATTTGGATTATGCATGATCTTCGAAAACATTTGCATTTATTGGTTAAGAATTAAAAGGAACACAGCTGAAATAAAACCTACATCGATGACCTCACACAGACCATTAAATATGAAATCTTCAAAATTCATGAACAATTGCGGATGTTAACGGAAGCTCTCCCATCGGCTACCTCTTCTACCACTTAGCACATAATGTACATAACACACCCTACTGCTGAAAAATAAAATCATAGCCCAAAGGTGTACATTTGGGTTCAAGATACATCCTTTCAATAGCTGTTCCAGAAGTTCAATTTCAGAATGACCCTGTAGCCAATCCCTCACCACGTGGCTGTTATAGATAGGACTCTGGTCATGGAAAAACTTTGTTATACCAGGAGTAAGAAATGCTATAGTCTGAACTGGTCGAAGAATCACTTGTCCAAGGACTTTGAATTATTTTTCTCCTGTGGAGTGGCCATCTATCGGGACAAACTCTCCAGGACAATATGCACACATCTATCCTCAGAAGGATATTGTTACCGTTCCACTAACTGTTCAGTGATGGATGTGATTCTCCTGATAACGAATAATTCCGGAAAAACTTTGCATCAGTAAAGATGACAATGGTTCAATAATTTTTGGCATGTGGAATGTGTTTTGAGTAAACCTAAGGTGACATTCCTTATGTGCAGGAGTGAGCTATACTTTGTACTCCTATACTGGGATATCGCAATGAGTTCCATCTTAGTAGAGCCTTTCTCAAGGTCATGTGATGCCACTTTAACCCGAGCATGTATTTCACTGACTGCGATAATCAGGACATCTATCTTGGGCAAGGGTCACGGGGCCTCCCACTTCAAGCGTCATTTTCACACGAGCTTTCCTCCCCCTAAAGGCGTATCTGCTTCCTTACCATTTCAGTGCTTCGATCAAATCGATGTGCAATGTTGGTCACTGTCGCTCCACTCTCCATTAATTCAATGATTCTCCCTTATTCAGCAGTCACTTTTGGTGATTATGCGTGTTCTTCGGCCGTAGTGGTCACAGTAGAGTAATATATACTTTATTAGCTAGAAGTCATGACGTTATACAAAACGTTATGTAAGAAATGACAAAATTATTATATCAAATATTAGTATACTGAAATGAAAGTTTCAATAAAGGTGGATTCAGTCAGAGAGGGATATGTGTGTTTTTGCAACAACTAAATAACACTTAAATTGATATATTCAATTATTTGTATTTGGAAAACATATATTTGAATGTCAATTTTAACTCTTATTAGTTAGAATGGATACTTCTTCACCTTCCTACTTTTCTATGAGATAGTCCGCACATTAGACCAAAATTTAAAAAACCAACACGTATGCAAGTTACTAGGTAGTTTCCTCACATTTAGCATTATCAACTATTAAATAGTAAAGCCCATTTCATCCGTTAATGCAACAGAAACAACAATTGGTTTCAATGAAAATGATTCTGCTTCATGTTGAAAGGAAGAAGCTAAGGAAAGTAAATGTTTATGAATCAAAGTGCATGATTATATCCCTAAATAAAGGGACTTGTACCGGAAAATTATGGAATATCAAAATATAAATCAAAGTCAGTGTTTAAATATTGGAATTAACAGACTTCAACAAAGTTTTTGCAACCAAATTTCAATGATGATTATTATAACCTTGTACAGAGATACATTGGCTGTGCTGAATTGATTATTTGCACTTTTTATTTACTTTATGAAAATAATTAATGTAATTTTTAAAATAAACATTATCCATATCTAATTAATACCATTTGTGATCAATTAATATACCTATCCCTTCAATAATTTTTCATAAAAATATAATTACACATACTGTTATTCTGCACAAACTACATTTATATCATTGCTCGAGAGAATCCATTTACTTGAAAAAATATTATGGAATATTAATAAGGAAAGGGACTTATGTGAAACATCCTTAGAAAAAAAAGGTCTTATACTTGTTTACTGCACTAATGGTTTT
>NC_090725.1:53407911-53410411 GCF_036898095.1 Palaemon carinicauda | reverse complement strand
TATATGTATATATATATATATAAATTATATATATATATATATATATATATATATATATATATATATATATGTATATATATATATTTATGTATGTATATATGTATATATGTATATATATGTATATATATATATATATGTATATGTATATATAAATATATATATATATATATATATATATATATATATATATATGTGTGTGTGTGTGTGTGTGTGTGTGTGTGTATACATATATACATATGTTTATGTATATATATATATATATATATATATATATATATATATATATATATATATATATATATTTATATTACATCCAACACAATATATATGCTAAAACAATTTCTTTCCATAATTTCTCCCGAATGGACAAGAATAAACAATATATTATTATTATTATTATTATTATTATTATTATTATTATTATTATTATTAATATTATTATTATTATTATTATTACTAGCCAATCTACAACCCTAATTGGTAAAGCAAGATGCTATAAGCTCAGGGGCGCCAATGGTGAAAAATAGCTCAGTGAGGAAAGGAAAGAAGAAAAAAAATAAATGATGAGAACAAATTAACAATAAATCATTCCAAAACAGTAACAACGTCAAAACAAATATGTCCTATATAAACTATTAATAACGAAAAAAAAACAGATATGTCAAATATAAAATATAAAAAAGACTCATGTCAGCCTAGTCAACATGAAAACATTAGCTCCAACTTTGAACTCTTGAAGTTCTACTTATTCTACTACCGGATTAGGAAGATCATTCCCCAACTTGGTAACAGCCGGAATAAAACTTCTAGAATACTCTGTAGTATTGAGCCTCATGATGGAGAAGGCTTGGCTATTAGAATTAACTGCCTGCGTAGTATTACGAAAATGATAGAATTGTCCAGGGAGATCTGAATGTAAAGGATGGTCAGAGTTATGAAAAATCTTATGCAACATGCATAAAGAACTAATTGAACTACGGTGCCAAATATTAATATCTAGGTCAGGAATAAGAAATTTAATAGACCGTGAGTATCTGTCCAATGATTAAGATGAGAATCAGCAGCTGAACACCAGACAGGAGAACAATAGTCAAAACAAGGTAGAATGAAAGAATTAAAACACTTCTTCAGAATAGATTAATCACTGAAAATCTTAAAAGACTTTCTCAATGAGCCAATTTTTTGTGCAATTGAAGAAGACACAGACCTAATGTGTTTCTGCTTAAATAATTTCTTTATACATATAATTTATAAATAGACTTTTGGTGAAATTTGTAGATCAAAAGCCTTTGATACCGTGCACCGGCCAGCTTTGTGAAGATTACTACGTTATATTAAGTGTGTTCATGAGCCTAGCAATTACAAAGTTAATGCTCGTGGAGTCCTATCGAATGAATTTCCAGTCAACAATAGAGTACTCCAAGGGAATATATTGTCATTTATGCTCTTTATTTTCGTCATGGATTTTGTAATTAATAGAACCGTTGGAAATGCTGGAGGATGAGACTGGATTGACAATATGAAATTAGCTCACCTCGAGTGTGCAGATTATGATGTCCTTATTAGCAGAATACCAGAGGATACACCATAGGATTGCCAAGGCTTGCTCACCAGAATGTATGAAATATGACAGGAGGTTCGGCTCAGGATAAATAAAAGAAAGACTGCGATGATGAGAAAAGAATATACGATAGAAGCGGAAGGATCATTGGAAGGAGAAGAGATTAATGGCCTGGAATCATGATTTACAACATATTATCTTCAGAATTTGAGTTAGTGATAGATTAAAATAAGGAAATTAGACAATATGTAGCTTGAGTAAGATTTAGAAATCGAATCACCTGAAATTACATATAAAATCAGGCTATATATCAGTTTAGTGATATCTATGTTACTGTATGGACATAAATCGCAGGAAGAAAATAAAACAACCTCAAACAGATTTAGTAGATTTGAGAACAAACCCCTCAAATGAATAATTGGATATAAATGCAAGTACAGGATTAGAATTTAAAATATAAGAATGATTACTCGAGTGTGATATGTGGATGAGATCATAGTGAGGCGATGATGGAGCTGGTTTGAAAATGCTCTTCACACTCCTCAAGAGGGATCAGTTCACCAAACGCTTAACTTGAGTTCACTGTACACTAGAAGATTTAGAAGACCAAGGCCTACATAGTTGAAAACTATGAATTGTGAAGTATTAGACGATGAATGCAGAAGTATTGAATTAAAAGCTCAAGATAGAGACGACTGCCAAAAGTTAATCGAGGCCATTTGTGCAATAGAAGTGTGAGGAGATGTGTGGTTGTATATATATGTATATATATATATATATATATATATATATATATATATATATATATATATATATATATATATATATATATATATATGTGTGTGTGTGTGTGTGTGTGTGTGCGTGTATGTATATATATACAATAAGGGAGATAATATAAGCTATTTTTATATCCAGTATATGTGAGTAAATGTCTTT
>NC_090725.1:53377911-53402911 GCF_036898095.1 Palaemon carinicauda | reverse complement strand
TGTCCAGCTATAACACAGCGACCAAAACGAATGAGCAGCAATAAAAAGAGAGAGAAAGTCCATAAAAGAAAAGAAAGGGTGGAAGGGGGAAAGACCAATATCAGGAGGAGGAACGCTAATGAAGTTTGGGCGAGCGTGGACGGGGAAACTAAGATAAAAAAGATAAGCTGTAAATTTTGAGAATTTCTTTCCTGAGTCACAAATGGAATTAATACTGACGATGGTATATCTGTGAGGGGAAAAGATAAAGAGGAAAGTACACAAGAATATCAATGGACTCGTGATCCTCTTCTTCTTTGATACACATATCCGTGTACTTTGAGCTTCCCATTTTTCCATACCTTTTCATTATTCTATATAAATTTATAAGCTATTGATATAAGCTAAGAACTAATTAACGTAATATTCAATATACATCCCTGTATGGATCTTAACTTGAGCGTAGCCAGTTAAAGGCTTTGTAATTCTTTACCATTAAAGTTTATGATTTTTCCAAGTGTTATTGACCAATAGTTGAATGCGAAGGTAATGTCATTTTTCATGTGTGTATCATAAGTTAATTTAAAAAGCTTCGATTTGCAGCGTTATGCCTTTTCCGGCTTCCATCTAAAATAATATGTGATAACGTGTTATCTGATAAAATATTTTTATATCCATAGGTTTTCAAGGTGAAGGAGAAAGGTTTAATATCTCTCTCTCTCTCTCTCTCTCTCTCTCTCTCTCTCTCTCTCTCTCTCTCTCTCTCTCTCTCTCTCTCTCTCTCTCATCCTGCTTACCATAAATACTCGTCATAGGTACTGCATAGATTGATCCCTCTGGATCACAATAGATTATTCCAGAATGTGAATCAGACCTTTGCCCATGTGATAGACACCCTCGGGTAGTACCTCTTAAGGAACCCCTGTTTCAATTTGTTACATGGCTGGAAGCAAGTAACATCCGAAATGGCAACTTTTTAATAAATGATTATATTTGAAGTAGATTCATCTCGTCCTCATTACATTCCAGAAGATACAATGACCATGAAACTAAGAAAGACTCAAATAGCCGCCCATTCTCTCCGTGATTAAATGTAATGAGTAAATGATTTCGGAGTTTTGGCATCCTGACATCAGAGGTCCTTGACGCCGAAATTGTTTATTATAAACAAAGAATGAAAGGCAATTCAATTTAAATCCATAAAAGCAAACAGATGACTAGAAAGGTTAAATAGCTCCCAGAAAGCCTGCTTCTGAAATACATTTAAAAATATGACTAATATCGTAGAAGGCAATCCTCCCCAATAATTTTGGTAGTAATGAACCTGTCATCGCCACCTCGAGTCTCAAACAGAACTCTATTTAATTCTTAGGTACCCAAATTTAGGGTAGTCATTCAATAAATGGCTCAGTTAGGGGTACCAAACAGTTATAAGTCACCAACATTCTTCCCACTTTCCTCCATGAAATTCTAATTCAAGATTGCATATATTTTTGTATCATTACGCAATTGATTTATTTTTTAACTTGTTCTCGTTGATCTCTCACTAGAAAACTAGAAATCTAACTATTTAACTTTTAGTTTGTGTTCTGTAGGCTGTAAGTAAATAAGAAACCGTATAACCAAATAATTTCTTATCCTATTTAACTCTAAAATACAAGCAATGGCTGGGAGGTATATATCAATTTTATAAAATGGGCTTAAAAGAGGGAAGCTAGAATATATTTGAAAATTAGTAGACTATATACAGACAAGCTTCAACTAGGCACTATGTTATTCCCTAAACGTCATTTACGATAAATTAACCATTCAAATAAGTTGTTTATTTTAGATAATTATCATAGAAAAGACAACAATTTTCGTGTATCCCATGGGATGCTCCTTACGCATTGTTTGTGGAAGTGAGTCATTTTCAAAATTGTTTTATAACATTGAATGAGAGGTAAGATAGGATGTGAATGAAGTAGACAAATATCAGAAATTAGTGTTCGCCTAAACAAACAAGCCATAGGTTTGTTTGTAAGGTCTGTTCTTTTAGGTTGTAACAGAAAAATAGGAGAGAACCAATTTCCATTTGAAAACTACCGAATGTTTTCATCATTTCCTAGATATCTTAATATAGTTGTCTTCCCATTTCTTGCATATCATTCTTGATGAGATAAAAATGGTTTTATCTTAATAGAAAAACGGAAATACAGGGATGTATCAGCAAATTAAGAAATTCTATAGTTCTCGATTGGTCTCCTTATTAGGTTTTCTAGGTCCTCCAAAATTAAGGTGTAGCAGAAAGTTTATTGGTATGATATGTTTAGGATGGTACATCCAGGCGTCTACTTAATACAGATATTTCAGCATTGCCACCATCCGTGATAAAAATGGAATATAATTTTCCCAAAATTATCTACTCATTTAATTTGAATAATATACACTATACGTGATATCAGGGTAATTACTATATTATCAAAGACTCCAATATCTGTACAATGACTTTCGATTTCGATAAAAGCTACGAAAATTTTCATCTTTTATTTTTATCTAAATAACTTTGGACGAAAGTCAATCTCTTATAGTCTCTTCTTTCATCTGTCGGCTTTCTTTTGATATCCAGACTAATTTTTAGAAATCTCTCCTTTATTCATTAAGTTTTATCATAAAGAATAACAGGTCTCTAATTGTTTTCTTCTATTCAATGTATCACAATAATCAATACAATTTTATCTTCTACTCTACTGATGTCTTCATTGTAATAAGTTTTAAACTGGTCGTGGATATTAGTTAAAAAATCCTAATTCAGTTTAAATGAAATAAGCATTATGTTTCTAATTTTAGAAAAGGTCAATGCTAATCACATCTACCTTTACAAATGATATTCAAATAAAATGGTATGCACATCGTTTAACCTTCGACAATTTCCTAATTCCATATTATATCTGTTGTACCGTCCATATTTTTTTCATTTATTCCGGAAGTTATTTTATAAGCGATAGTCCTTATGTTATTTTCTTTTCCGTTTACCATTATAACTGATTTTTGCATTCCTTTATACAGATTTTGATGAAATACAGGAATGTATCAGCAAATAGAAAAATCTATAGTCCTCGATTGGTCTCCTTTCTAGGTTTTCTAGGTCCTCCAATATTAAGAGGTAGCTGAAAGTTTATTGGTATGATATGTTTAGGATGATACATCCAGGCGTCTACTTAATACAGATCTTTCAACATTGCCACAACCCGTGATAAAAATGGAATATAATTTTCCCAAAATTATCCACACATTTAATTTAAATAATTTACACTATTCGTGGTATCAGGGTAATTACTATATTATCAAAGACTCCAATATCTGTACAATGACTTTCACTTTCGATAAAAGCTACGAAAAGTCTCATCTTTAATTTTTATTCAGATAGCTTTGGATAAAAGTCAAACTCATACAGTCTCTTCTTTCATCTCTCGGCTTTCTTTTGATATCACGACTAATTTTTTTTAAATATCTCCTTCATCCATTAAGTTTTATCATAAAGCATAGTAGGTCTGTAATTGTTTTCTTCTATTTAATGAATCATAATCAGTTCAATTTCATCTTCTACTCTACTGGTGTCTTCATTGTAAAAATAAGATTTAAACTGGTCGTGGATATTAGTTAAAAAATCCTAATTTAGTTTAAATGAAATAAGCTTTATATTTCCAATTTTCGAAAAGGCCAATGTTAATCACTTCGGCCTTTACAAATAATTTTCCAATAAAAGGGTATGTACTTCTTTTAACCTTCTACAATTTCCTGATTCCCAGTTATATCTGCTGTACCATCCATGTTCTATATTTATTGCGGAAGTTATTTTATAAGCAATAGTCTTCTTATAGCTAACCTCTTATGTTATTTTCTTTTTCGTTTGCTATTATAAATAATTTTATCATCCCTTTATACAGACAGTAATAAAAATAATAGGCATGTCTTAACAGACAGTCTTTAACTTCCTGAGTGGTTATTACTATGTCTTGTTTTTCTCTGATTTAGTTTTCGGGTTTCTTATTCAAGCTTTCAGGTCAACCATTAGCCTTTGATATTTCTTAAAGATGGGAAGTCTCTTGACCCATGAATAGATTGTAGAGGAAAAAATAAGTTAAATTAGAACATGTCCGTCCATCCATGTTAAATGATATGGAATAGTATGAGTTACTGTTAGGCTTCTAATACAATTTGTCCTTCACAATCAGTTCTTTGAGTAAAGAGCCTTTCCCATTAAAGATATAAAAATACTATTAATTCACCCACTCCCGTAATTTCCATTGAATATTTATCCATTAAAGTTGCAAATCCCACCCTACTTCTTGCATCCTTTCCCACCCCTGTCACATGCGCACCCATAAAATAACCTGAATTTTAATCTAGAACGCTACAGGATATTAAACGCTTTCGTACCAATGCATCAGAAGCCACAAGCCATAAAGAACTTCCTAATGGAATAAGTAATCATTTTTTTTTTATTACGAAATTCAATTCAAAGCAGAACCTCTCATCTCTCATTGTACGACATTATTTGTATGCAAACATTTATGATATTTTTTTAAAGTTGCCTTGGTGACACTCACCTTCCCGGACATGGCAAACATGCGCTTAACGTCGTAAGCCACATGAATAACTAAGTAACAATGATTTATTGTGTCTCTACAAGCAAAGAGGCGCGTGCTTAATCTTTTTCCAATGAATATAAACGAGTTGGGAAATTCAATAACGGTTCCAGGACACTTTTTGCCCTGCTCTCTTCATGGGATGAAGGTTCATTCTTTTTCCTGGTTCTTTGTTTTGTGAGAGATTTGTGTGTTGTTTTCGTTTAGTTTTGCTTTTCCTTTATATTTTCCCTTTTATCATTTCAATTTCAACTCGGTCTATAAGTTGGATATTTCCAAAACGGGCCAATGACTAGACATCAAAGATAAATAACAGCTAACCAAATACCAATGGTTGTTCATGGCCATGTGTTTATTTACTTTTTAATTCCTTTCTTCTCTTCCTGCTCTTTATTCTCTGCTTCCTCCCTATTTTTCAATTACCTATAACTAGTTTTCATGTGAATAGCTTTAGACATTTTCTTTTTTTTTACTTTTAAGCATCTCATATTTTTACCTTTGTGTAAATAATGATAATCCTTCTCTAATGTTAAGAAAAAAAAATCTTTTCTTTTTATTTTCAGTTTTCATAAATCCTCTAAATCTTCATATCTATTGTATCTGTAATCCCTTTTTTTTATTATTTCAACATATATTCTTTCTATGTAGGCCTATCTACTTGATTTATACGACTACCGGTATTAATTATAGAATTTTATGCTTTTATTTTGCAAATCATTATGTTCTTATCATAAATTCCTATCACGTAATCTAATTTTTGCAGTTTATATATAAGACCGTTTTAAAGAGTGTCATTTTCATTTCATGTTTGAGGAAAAGACAATGGTAATCATATTTAAACTTGAACTTAGATAAAGCTCTAGTGCAAAACTCATGCACTATTAACATTGACTGATATCTACAATTTTTTTAATAAAGCTTTATCAGCAATTCGTTGAGGCCCTTCATAATCGAAATTCACAGTAATCTAGCGCATTTTTATTTCCGAATAGGAAGCCCCTCCCTTATCTGTAACTCTTCAACACTCTTGAGTCTTTTACTTAATGTTCTGAGAAAAAATCTCAAAGTATTCATTTTTTTCCCAACCTATCATTACCCAGTATCTCAAATCCTTCCAATTATATATATATTTTTTTTTATTTACCCAGACTTTATGTTGTTAAACTATTCTCCACGTTCAATTATTCTCAGTAACTTAAGCCTGATTTTATGTTACCATGTTGACCAATAAGTGCATTTAGATAAATCTAAAATTTTTCTTTTACATACGCATACACACACACACTCTCTCTCTCTCACACACACACACACAAACACACATTGTCAGTGATGAACTACACTGTTAAATCCATAAATTCTTTTCAAGCCTAAATTCTTTCTTCCTGAGTGTTTTTTTTTTTTTTTTTTTTTCCTGATTAGAATCACCAGTCAAACACATTTTACTGGAGATTTTTCCCATTTTCACCCCAGTAGAAGAAAGGGTTCTAAGAAATGCGAATAATATTTAACCATTGGAAGTAGTGAATAGATTAGATTCATAAATAAAGGGAGAGTTTTAGAAATTCAATACAATTCTTAGTCACAATGAAATCTTTTCATGTCAAAGACAATGCCATGATAAAGAAGAGATATAAGGCTTTTGAAAAGGATAAGTTTAACATTTCTTCAGCTATGTACATTGATTAAAACGGCTGTATACTTGAACCACTCTGCATAGCAAAAAGATTTTCCAGTAATATTTGAAACAGTAAGAAGTACTTACATCTTTTCTATGAAAACATATATAAAGACAGACCCTTCAAGAGAAAGAAAATAACGAATGGTCATTGGTTGTACCACAAATATCAAAACTGTCCCTCCTTACATGTCAGAATAGATTTGGCTATAAAAAAATCTTTAAATTTTGATGGAAGTTTTATTAAATGGTTCCAAATGACCAATCTAATATTATCAGTCTTAAGTTTTTACTTTGGTTTAGGATTTTCCAAATAATCAGAAGTCTTCACTTACCTATTTGGAGGCAGATCAATTAAGTCTATTTTCATGTGAAAAAAAACTAGGAAACCTTATTTTATGACAGGCAAAATGGTTTTTGTAAGATACTTTTCTCGGAAACATTTTTAGTCTACTAGAAAGGAATTTTATGCATGCATATATTCGAATTGAAAAAAATTATTATAGCTATTACAGGTGAGAGTTCAACTGTACCATAACATAACAGTATATGAAATCTTTTCATTGATGTTATTTACTCTTTATTCCATTATCAATTTCAATTAAGAAGATGCTATCATATATTGCATATTGTAATGGTTTTAGTTACTTTTTAATTATTATTTTCCATTGTAGAAAGAAACCAATACTATAATCTGGAAAGGATTTATGCTACACAAATATTTATGTTTGCCCTTGAAACTGGGTTTTTACGTCCCTGCTTGCACGCTTCACCTTATCTGTGAAATACCTTTTTAAGCCCTACATTTATTGATTCATTTACTCCAAAATATATTAAAAAACATGTACTTATTTCCTTTCACTTTTGCTCCATTTTCTAAGTTT
The DNA here is from genome assembly GCF_036898095.1 of Palaemon carinicauda. Taxonomy (NCBI): domain Eukaryota; kingdom Metazoa; phylum Arthropoda; class Malacostraca; order Decapoda; family Palaemonidae; genus Palaemon; species Palaemon carinicauda. Next base: position 53,395,742 of record NC_090725.1, on the reverse strand, counting down.
TCATCTACCATTAAACTTTGGCCTTGGTTATATAAATTTTAGCTTTTTGTCTTCACAAATTCTTTTTTTTTCTTATTCAATAGTAGTTTCTAAAAAATATTTATGTCCTCAAATATTAGTTTAATAACATTGAATGGATACTCTTTTCCAAATTCTTGCATTACTCAACCTCTTAATGCGACATTACTATGGTAGTCATGCAATCTTAGTGTGAAATTTTTATGGTCTATGTCTAATACTGTTGGTTGGGAAGAAATATCTCAAAGCAGGGTAATATCCGTCTCTTATGTCGAAACCTAAATGTTTCTCCTCACACTTTATGTTTGTCATTAATACTATTCAGTGGCCCTTTCCTCTTTTTCATTTTGCTGACTTGATTATTAGATAAATGCTGTTACTTGGATTGAGGTTAAATTTTCAAGCCAGTTACAGAGACTGTGCTGATATTAAAAACTACTAGATGATATTTTACACCGGAAAGGTTACAATAATTCATTCACATTTCTATCTCCTGGATGGGACCATCCCTTAAATATATGGATTCTAGGGTGACCTGGTTTCTAGTTATAACACTGAATTCTGCTCATCTTGACTAAAATTATGTAATACTTTCATTCCATTCTAAAATTGAAGGGGAAAAACCTTTCAATTTTTTTTGTAAGTCTTTCCTGGTTTTAGTTGAAAGCAGATAGACAGGGGTAATTATTTAGGCTGTGTATGTGCTGTAGTCACTGCAGAAATAAAAAAAGTTAATGAAGGCTTTTTAGACTCTATCAAAAGTTTTAATAGCTTACACCAGTTAGTTCAAAAAGCTATAGAGTGGCACTTTCACATTTCCTGTCGCGACAAAATCGTTAAATTCTGCTAGATATCCTTTCGTGGTATAAATTTAAGTTATTGTATAAAAATGAGAAATGTAAGCAGTCTATTTTCTCTACAATTACAATAAGAAATGGGTATTGTAAGAATGTCTAATATGTTTAACAATCCAGAGGAAATCTATGAATTCTTTCATTTTACCCTATTTTTAGTAGTATTCTGTATAGTCTTCAGCTCTTGGATTTTATCTTAATGTGTTGAACAAAAATGTAAGGTCTATTCAATTCATTATCCCTGATCTGGTTATTAATTGTTGCACAATTCATAATTTTGATGATATTTTGCATTTATTTCTTCCAATCATATAGGTACTATTAGGTATGCGGTTAATTCTTGTCTTCTCCATGATCAAGCTTAAATACTAGCACAATATTACGTACTATTATATAAGTTTAATCCACAAGTGACCAGAAGTTGGAATGAGCATCTCAATATGCCTATTAAATTGGTGGAACTTGAGAAGTTCAAACTCCTTGCAAATGCGTTTCTTGTGAATAGTTAACATAGTGTAAGTCTCGTTGTATAGTTTATATATGACAGGTCTAACTTTTTACTGATCTTAGAATATTTTCTATTTTCTATTCATTAGTTATCAAATGTTTATGGTTTCTTTCCCGGGATCTCGAAATCTCGAAATTCAAACTTAATCCATGGATTTTCACTTATACATTTTTCTTCTATAATATACTTTCAATAATGTATAAGAAACGAGAGATTTCCTGATTCAAGAACAGCCGCAGTGAACAAGGTCAACTCAACAAGATGATTAATTTCCTGAAATAAAGCTAATATTTTTCACAGTACTTGGGTAATCAAAATTAAAAGTTTCACCCATTTTAAAAACATGTCATTATTGGATACCTTACGTTTCCATCAATGAAATTTTACTTCAACTTGAAATGGGTATTCTTTACCAAGGTTTACAGAAAAAAAAAAACTACCGAGTGTTAATAATGCTTCTTGTATAGTTATTTCATGAATATCAAACCACAATTTGAAAAAGTTTAAGGCAATTCTAAACCTAAGAACAATCATTTGATATTATTACAATTCTTTCATTTCCAACAAGAAGATACTAATGTCACTCATGTAATGAAAGAAAAAGATTCTTTAATATCTTATTCGTTGATAAGATTGTAAAATCTTATAATGTATATCAATCTTCATTTAAAATTACAGTTTTAAACGGGATGAAGTACCATTAGGCTATATATCATAAAGATATCCTCACTTGAATATAAAGGCACACTATGTAATATAGAATTCAATTAGTACCAGCAGATGATGATTTTGAAAAGGTTTTTGATTTTACACTAATCCCAGAAAATTCCAGGGATCAAATTAATCCCAAATCCTGGGATACTGAGAATCTCATAAAATAAGAAACCCTATGTGCTCAATTTAATTGGTATTTCCTTATTTCCTTTCTTCAGTGGGCCGATTTCCTTTTTGGAGTTCTTTGGCTTGTAGCATCTTGCTTTTCCAGCAAGGGGTGTAGCTTGAATAATAATAATAATAATAATAATAATAATAATAATAATAATAATAATAGTAGTAGTATTAGTAATGACAATGACGATGACAATGACAATGACAATGACAATGACAATGATATTGATAATGATAATGATAATGATAATGATAATGATAATTTTAGAACAAATCTCTTTCCCCTAAATCCAATAAAATATGTTCAATTAATTTTTTATCTCTTTCCCCTAAATTCAATAAAATATATTCAATTAATTTTTGAACGGTTGCAATGTGCCTCTGTCAGAATTCTAGCACCATCTCCTGACCTGTCGTTAAGGACAATTCTAATTGAGTCTGATTACCATTTCGATGAAAGTTTCCTCTTAATGAGATCGCGGTATATGGGGCAAGAAGCAAATAATAAGTTCAGTCTTCTAATACTCAACAATAAGTGCTTTAGAGCTGAGTCGGTGTTTTATTGGGAATCTTGTTAACATTGCACATTCATTGCTATCATCTCTGTCATTATGATATAGAAAAAACGGTTTATGAGGTGATTGCTACACTCCCTATAGAATTATTCCAAGAGTTATGGGAAGCTAACTAATTCATAATTACTCTTCCCTACATTATCCCAACATTCTTTTATAATGGACGTAAGATAATGGCAATAATGATGAACTCTTTATCCGATTCAGATATTATTCAAAAGGGTTTCTGATCTCCAGTATACAACACGGTATGTAATAAACGTTTAGCCATTTCCACTAGATACTAATCATGATAAGAAAATATCATCAATATATGAATATAGATGAATATTTAAAAAAAAAAAAAAAAAAAGGAGACATTTTTGTTAATAGATTGAAACCTGCGCGTAACCATTAATGCATGCTCTTCAAAGAGTCTCTTGATTTTGTTTGTGAATTACGATTTTGAAATATAATCAATTAACAAAACAAAGGTATATTTAAAGTATTTATTCATCATTCTGTTTATGCACTTATTCCTTTTCATTTTTTCTGGGGCAACTTGAAATTATCTAAGAAATCAAGTTGATTTTTACTTGTGTGCTGATAAATTTTCGTGCAAAATCCATGGAATGGACAATTATCCAATAAGATAATTGCTCGACAGGACGATTTCCATTAATTGACCAAGCGGACACTTTGCAGGGAACGCATATTTTACCTGAATGGTTATCAGTTAAAAACCTATTGAAAAAATAAATAGGAAATAAAACCATGATTAAAACTCTTTGCATAAATTATTAGCAGATATATATAAAAAAACAACCCATTATCCATACCATCTTTTTAAGTATCTAGTTAAGGCGTTTATATTTCTTCTTGTTTCGTCTTGACACGTTAACAATCGATAATGCGTGTTTCAAGTTATTTCAGTTCTTGATTGTTCAAGCCTAAGTTTCTGATTTAATTTGGAAACGTTAGGGTGACAGATATAACGGATTTTGAGCGAAGCAAAATTTCTATTTTTGGGTGAGATGGCCATGTCGTCCTGATGGAATTTCCTATAGGGTAGCTTCCTAGGGTATATTACAACTACGGCGATATTCGCAGAGAATTTACCTTAAGGTACCAGAATTCTAACTCCTGGAGCGAGTATCCCTCGTGAAAGGGATATCGCGACATATCAGAGGACGTATTCTTGACACGCCACATGGCAATCTGCACCCCGAACAGAGATTACGTATCGCAGGGGGCAATTGGCAAGAAACGAATTCGGGAAAGAAAAAGGGGGAGCCGCTCCCAAGGCTCCCTATCTCCCGTTTTGTAAGCGTGCCTGGCGCCAATCCTGGCGCCATCTGTATTCCTTGTAGCGTACACGAGGTGCTACAGATACTGTATGTAGGGAGGGGTTCTACAGCCCTTTTTTAGAAAGGCAAGGGCGGGTCCAGCAGGACGACATGGCCATCTCACCCAAAAATAGATTTTTTGCTTCGCTCAAAATCCGTTTTTTGGGCTCAAGCCATGTCGTCCTGATGGAAGTATACCAGAGCATTACTGTATCTGTGGATTCTCAGAACGTGCCGTACTCCCCGGAGGTAATTTTTCCCGGTCGACTAGACCTAGAGACCTAAGATGTTACCGTTATACATCTTTTAACTAACTATAAACCATGTTAGAGCTTCCTGCCCCCTACAAGGAAGAGTCCTACTAGACTCTGGAAAAGTCTCGAAGAGTACATATACCTATGTATGAATACCAGGCAAGCTAATATAGTGGTCTCACCCGATATTAAGTAAAGCATAGTTTGTAAAGAACCACTGCTTCAATATGAAATATCGACCAGTTCTCCGCACAATACTTGTATTGGACAAAGGTTTATATCCGCATAGGAGGAAAACCAATGCAACATAGCTTGCATAAAGGAACAATTCTATTAGAATTATCCCAGATAAGGTACATAGAATGAATGCTCAATTATACCAATAAATTGACACAGGTGAAGGAGACGCAAGGTTCTCAAGAACCAGTTTATTGACAGGCAATAAATAGACAGGTTAACCACAATTATATATATATATATATATATATATATATATATATATATATATATATATATATATATATATATATATATATATATATATATATAAGAAGAGGATAACCCAAAACTTTAAGCATAAGTATGATAGTAAACAGAACTTGTTTGTCTGAAAGAAAAAACATTCAATGCCACTTTTAAGATACCGAGGTATCAAAGTCATAAAAGTCTGTATTACAAATCAATGATATTAGCGTTAGAAACGCTTGGCACACATGTCTGCACTTATGCTAGGTTCACCTTTGGAAATGGAACAGTCTACATGGGCAACACAGTGCCCTCACTTAGTTTGTAGTACAGTATGTAACTACACATTCACCCTGGAATTAATCGTCCCAATTAAAACCACTGTTCCTCGCAGAGTTAAACAGTAGGGTTAACAACGCGACCCACTGCTACCACAGATCTCTTTAATTCCTCTACTTGCTTCGCATAGTGGTGAAAGAACACTCTGTAAGACTTCCAGCCAGTGTATGAACGGAGATGTTCAAAATCCATATAATTAAAGAAATTTAAGGATGAGGCAACTTTCCTCGGATCGTGACCTGCGGGTGTACTGTCAGGATCCGCTCTGCGAATAAATTATGTGATTTTCACTCTGAGTTGATTCAGAGATAAATTTGAGCCTGATGTTTCTCCCCTGAATAGTTGACCACCCTTGAAGTCTGAAGTTCTATGAAGATAGACCTTTAGGCATTCTACTAGACATAGTGATGCATCTTCTTTCAGAGGGCAGATTCTCCAGGGACCCCACCTGTTGATGGGTAACTCATTCTTGGCGAGAAACGTAGGATCCGGAAACAGGTTCAGTTCTCCCCCATCCAGGAACTGAACACGACCTGCCTCTCTCGAGAGGGCTACAATCTCACTAACCCTGGCCCCGGACGCGAGTGCAAATAGGAAAATAACTTTTTGTGTCAAATCCTTTAACGCACACTCTTCATTGCTCAACAGAGAAGCGAAATGAAGAACTTTGTCTAAAGACTATGAAATGGGCTTTGGAGGTGCTGAAGGTCTGAGCCTAGCGCAGGCTTTCGGGACTTTATTAACCCTGGATAGGTACGGTGGGCCGTACGCGACCCCGAGCGTCAAAAAAAAAAAGAGGTTTTTCTCACGTGACTCACCCCCGTGACTGAATTTGTGGGTGATCGACCTGCAGGAGGTGTCTCCCCTACACGCTCTAGTAGTGTCCAGATGTGCATTGCTGTAGCTGTACTCCTTCCCCGATTTCTGAGACGCGTCGGGGTCGAGCGCGACCGAGTTTACCCTTGTAAGGTAATTTGCATAATTACCAAAGTTATTACGTATTATGAAATTGTCGTAGAATGGTGCAACTTGTATAGGTTATCAGTTGTGGAAAGTCTTGGTGGATTGTTTGGCTACCATGTGCATGATTTTTTTTTTAGTTATAATGTCGTTCATCACCACGAGGACCATTTTACCGCGAGTGCCCCTTTTTCATTTTTTTTTCATTTTTTTGCCAAGTCATTTTTCCGTAAGATATTGCCAAATAGTGTCGTAAAACTTTTGCTTGTTTAGTGTTGGAAAGTTTGTCTAGATGATCTGGCTACCCATGCGTAACTTTGTTTTTGTCAGATACGAAGTAGTTATTGGTATATTGGGTATTTAACTGCGGTTGCCAATTTGTTTTTTTTTTCAATATTTGTAAAAATTTTTACGTAGTAAGGAATTGCCGTATATTATTCATTTTTTTTTTCATGTTTATGTGTTAGAAAGTGTGCCTTGATGGTTGGGCTAACACGTGCATGTCTTTTTTTTTATCTGAGATGCCGTATTGGGCATTTTACCGCGAGTGCCCTTTTTTTATTTTTTTTCATTTTTTTGCAAAGTCATTTTTCCGTAAGATATTGCCAAATAGTGTCGTAAAACTTTTGCCTTTTTAGTGTTGGAAAGTGTGTCTAGATGATCTGGCTACCCATGCGTGACTTTGTTTTTGTCAGATACGACGTAGTTATTGGTATATTGGGTATTTAACTGCGGTTGCCAATTTCTGTTTTTTTTCAATATTTGTAAAAATTTACTACGTAGTAAGGAATTGCCGTATATTATTGATTTTTTTTTTCATGTTTATGTGTTAGAAAGTGTGCCTTGATGGTTGGGCTAACACGTGCATGTCTTTTTTTTTATCTGAGATGCCGTATATTAGAATGTTGGGCATTTTTCCGCGAGTGCCCCTTTTTATTTGTTTTGCATTTTTTTGCTTAGTCATGTTACCGTAAGGAATTGGCAAGTAGTGTCGCAAAACTTATATTTTTATAGTGTTGGAAAGTGTTTCTAGATGATCTGGCTACCCATGCCTATTTTTTTTTTAGCCAGATATGGCGTATATATAAGTATGTGTTCGATTTTCCTGTGATTGCCATTTTTTCGTTTTTTCCCATTTCTTTCAAAATTACTACGTACTAAGGAACTATCACAGAGTAATGATTCATTTATATGTTTATTTGTCGGAAAATGTGCCTTGATGGTTTGCCTAGCACGTGGCTGAAATTTTTTTTTTCTGAAATGCCGTATATTAGAATAGCCATTTTTCCGCGAGTGCCCCTTTTTATTTGTTTTGCATTTTTTTGCTTAGTCATGTTACCGTAAGGAATTGGCAAGTAGTGTCGCAAAACTTATAATTTTATAGTGTTGGAAAGTGTTTCTAGATGATCTGGCTACCCATGCCTATCTTTTTTTTTAGCCAGATATGGCGTATATATAGGTATGTGTTCGATTTTCCTGTGATTGCCATTTTTTCATTTTTTCCCATTTCTTTCAAAATTACTACGTACTAAGGAACTATCACAGAGTAATGATTCATTTAGATGTTTATTTGTCGGAAAATGTGCCTTGATGGTTTGCCTAGCACGTGGCTGAATTTTTTTTTTCTGAAATGCCGTATATTAGAATGTTAGCCATTTTTCCGCGAGTGCCCCTTTTTATTTGTTTTGCATTTTTTTGCTTAGTCATGTTACCGTAAGGAATTGGCAAGTAGTGTTGCAAAACTTATATTTTTATAGTGTTGTAAAGTGTTTCTAGATGATCTGGCTACCCATGCCTATCTTTTTTTTTAGCCAGATATGGCGTATATATAGGTATGTGTTCGATTTTCCGGTGATTGCTATTTTTTCGTTTTTTCCCATTTCTTTCAAAATTACTACGTACTAAGGAACTATCACAGAGTAATGACTCCTCTAGATGTTTATTTGTCGGAAAATTTTGTTTACTTCTTTTTTGATTGAATATCATCAAATTTTTTTAGGTAAAATATTATATTGTTTCACATTTTTGTTTTTTTTTCGATTTTATTTCCCTTCAAAAAATTTTTTTTGGGTCAGAATTTTAATTTTATAGTCGTAAAATAATCGACAATTATCCAGAAACCCACCATACAATTTTTATGCATATCCAATAATAATTAGATTAGTAAATAACACCTTGAAATTGACATACCCTTCCTACATTTCAAGTGGCAGATTAGGGAGTCTGAGTCAGTGTGGTTGGCGGCCATTTTGTGGACATATCCGAAGCGTAAGTTGCCCTATCTATATATATTCTTGTTCCCTATAGAATTTGGGATATTTTGGTATATTTTTACCTGCATAAATATCATATTATATATTAAATATATGTATTTTTTTACGAAATTTCTAAGTACTCAAAAAATTACCTTTAGATATGGCCCCTGATATAAATGTAATTTACAAAATAATGAAGATTTTTTTACATATTTCTATTTTAGGATAACATATGTTTATTCCCTAAAAAAATTAGCCACTTCCTATTTCATTTGGGTACCCAAAAAAATTCATGAAATTTGGACAAATTTTTTGGGCCAAAAAAAGTTACCCTTTTTTTCTCATTTCAGATCTTCACCTCCATGGGTCTGACTTCATACAAAATACATCAAGATGTGTCCTAAACATTCAAGAATCAATTCCTAAAAGGATTTGTGTATATATGTATAAACTTTTTTTTAATGAATTTTTATGTCAGGTCTTTTTTATTTTCTACTTATTTTTTTTAAATATTTATAATAAATAGTTTTTCTGCAGATGAGTAGTATTTATCTTTACAGTTGTTTTAAGCATTCATTGAAGTTTTTTTTTGGCAAAAGAAAAAAAGAGGTTACTGCAAAAACTGATTTTTCAAGAATTTTTTTTGGCGTCGGGGTCGTTCGCGTCCGAGTATACCCTTAAAGGGGTGTCCGAGGAGCGTACCTATCCAGGGTTAAAGATCTCGTTACCTAGGTCGACCTGGAAGGCATATAGAATGGGTCCTGTCAAAGCAGACTTACACGCTGAAATCGTGTTAGCTGCCAATCCTTGACCATGGAGGTGGATGAAGAAAGATAAGCAGAAGTCTGTCGAGATCTCCTGCGGATTCTTCGCCTTGACAAAGGCCACCCATTTTCTCCAAGATGACTCATATTGCCTTCTAGTAGATTTGCACTTATATTCCACAAGGAAGTCTATGCTGGCTTTCGAAATCCCGAAACGCTTTCTCACCGCTAGGGAGAGAAAATCATGAGCTGCAGGGTCCGAGTTTTCTGTAATGAAGCGCAGACAGTCGACTTCTGGACTCGCTGGGTCAGAACTGGATCTGGTAGCGGTACAAACTTCAGCTGTAGTTCCAATGCCAGGGTGAACCACACGCTGTTCGGCCACTTGTGGGCCACTATTGCCGCTACCCCCTTGAAGGATCTCAGTTTGTTGAGGACCCTCAACAGAAGGCTGTGAGGAGGGAACAGATAAATCTTGGACCATCTGTTCCAGTCGAGGGACATCGCGTCCACTGCTTCCGCTAAGGGGTCCTCGTACGGGGACACGTACAGGGGCAACTTCTTGTTGTCTTTCGTCGCAAAGAGGTCTATCTGCAGTTCTGGGACTTGATTCAGAATGAAGGAGAATGATCCTGCGTCTAAGGACCATTCCGACTCTATCGGTGTGAACCTGGATAGAGCGTCTGCTGTCACATTGCGGACTCCTTGAAGGTGAACTGCCGACATGTACCACTTCTTCTTTTCCGCCAATCGGAAGATGGCCAACATCACCTGGTTGAGAGGTATTGACCTCGATCCTTGTCGATTCAAGCATCTCACAACTACCTCGCTGTCCATCACCAACCTTATGTGGATCGAGTGACGCGGGGAGACTTTCTTTAAAGTAAGGAGCACTGCCATAGCTTCTAGAAAGTTTATGTGAAAGGTCTTGAATAGCTTGGACCAAGTCCCCTGGACTTTTTTCCGATGAGAGTGACCTCCCCATCCCTCCTTCGAGGCGTCTGAGTGAATCGTTACCGATGGGGGAGGTGGCTGAAGAAGAACCGACTTCTTTAGATGTCTGGCTTGGGACCAAGGCCTGAGAAGAGTACTTAGCCGAAGCGGAACTGGTCTTCTCAGATCTCTTCGCGCGTTTGATGCATAACTTCTCCAAACTCCGGTTGCATCCTTTAGCTGTGCTCTTAGCACTGGGTCTGTCACCGAAGCAAACTGGAGAGAGCCTAGTACCCTCTCCTGTTCGCGTCTTGATATCCTTTCGGAAGCTAGAAGTCTCTTGACAGAACCCGCTATCTCCTTCCTTTTCTTCGCCGGGATGGAGAAACGGTGTGACAAAAGGTCCCAGTGGATTCCCAGCCACTGGAACTTTTGAGATGGAGAAAGTCGAGACTTTTTTCTGTTGATCTTGAAGCCTAGGTACTCTAGGAACTGGATCACTTGACTGGAAGCTTGCAAGCATTCTGTCTCGGATGCTGCCCACACCAACCAGTCGTCCAGGTAGGCTACTACCTGAATTCCCTTTAGGCGTAATTGTTTGAGAGCTACGCTCGCAAGCTTCGTAAAAATCCTTGGGGCTATGTTTAGCCCGAATGGCATGGCTCTGAAGGCGTATAGTCTTCGTTGTAGCCTGAACCCTAGGTAGGGGGAGAGTCGACGGCTGATTGGAATGTGCCAATAGGCGTCTGACAAGTCTATAGAGACGGAATATGCCCTCTTGGGCAGTAAGGTCCTTATGTGTTGCAGTGTTAGCATTTTGAATTTGCAATTCACTATGAACTTGTTGAGTGGCGACAAGTCCAGAATGACTCTGAGCTTTTCCGAGTCTTTCTTGGGAACACAAAACAGCCTCCCTTGGAATTTGATGGACTTCACCTTTAGGATCACATTTTTCTCCAACAGTTTTTGAACGTACTCCTCCAGAACGGGGGTGGAGTGTTGGAAAAACCGAGGGCACGGGGGTGGAGTGCTGTACCAGCTCCAGCCCAGTCCATTCTTGAGTAGGCTGTGGGCCCAGGGATCGAAGGTCCACCGATCCCGAAATTTCAGAAGTCTCCCTCCTACCGGTATCATCTCACTTGGACTGCCGTCCTGAGGTCTTGAATCCCTGACCACGACCACCCCTGAATCCCCTTCCCCTTGAGGGGCGCCTAGACAAGCCTCTGGCTGCTCCTCTAGGCTTTGCTCGAAAGGAAGTAGACTGCCCTTCGAACGCTGGGGTGAATGCCGTGGACTGTGTCGACATGGCCTGGGGTACCCACTGAAAAGTGGTCGGGATTTGTGCCACGATCTCGGGCACTGGAGGCAATGGCAATTGCAGTTGTTGTTGCTGTCTAAAAGGCTTGGCTAGCCGAGACGGTAGCCTAGTCCTCATAGCCTTCCTCTTTGGTTGAGGACCCTCATCCGGGGAAGACTTTCTTTTGATAGCCAGGCCCCACTTCTGGAGAAGGTTTCTATTCTCCAAGGCGGCCTTATCAACAACTTCTTTGACCAAGTCGGTAGGGAAAAAGTCTTTACCCCAAATGTTGGAGGAGATTAGTTTCCTTGGCTTGTGCCTCACCGTAGCCGAGGTGAACACGAACTCCCTACAAGCTCTCCTTGCCTTGACGAAGCCATAAAGGTCCTTCGTCACTGTGGCCAGATGAGTCTTGGCCACCACCATGAACATTTCATGGACCTTGGGGTCACTTGCCATCGTCTCAAGAGTAGTCTGAAGAGACATTGAGGCAGCCAGTCTTTCTTTTGTCTCTAACTCTCTTCGCAAAAGAAAGTCAGACAGCTTAGGGAGGTCCTCGCCGAACTGACGTCCGGCAATATCAGCCTCCAACTTTCCAACTGAGAACGTAAGATGGACGTCCTTCCAGTCTTTGTGGTCCATAGGCAGGGCCAGCGACAAGGGTTTACACTCCTCCAGGGAGGGGCAAGGCTTGCCGGCCTCGACTGCTTTTAGTACAGCCGCAAACCCTTTCTGTAAAAAGGGGAAGGCTCTAGCAGGCGAGGACACAAAGGAAGAGAGCTTCTTGCTCAATGCAGCTACCTTTGAGTTAGAGAAGCCCCTCTCTTTCATCGAGGATGAAAGTAGAGCTTGAGCCTTAGCATGGTCCATCACTATGACCTCCTTCGGCTCTGTCTCCTCCTTTGAAGCTGGTTCCTTCCTCAGCCGGACATAACAGTCCGGATATGATGCCTTGCTGGGCCAGAATTCCACCTCCTCCAGGGGAACTGAGCCCAGCTTATCCGAGATGACGATCTTTCCAGTCGTCATTGGCATGTGCTCAGCATACCTCCATGGGTTAGCATCTGAGCACAAGGGAAGGTCTTTCACATTGAGCTTTTTCTGGGGCCCATGTGATTCTGCAAGGCACTGCATCCGCAGTTCCATTGCAGCCGCCTTCTCCTGATTCTCCTTCTGCATTTGTTGGATCATTCCAACAATAGAAGAGAGGGCCTGTCCCAGCTCTACTGGGAGACCGGCCGATGTTGAGGGAATAGGCTCCGGAATCTGAACCGGAGTAGCCGACACCTCGTCGACCTCTTCCTCTACAACGTCTGGGGCTTGAACTTCATCCTGGGCTTCTGCCAGGAGGTCTTCCTCCAGACGCTCGTCCACGTCAGACATCCTGTCATCTAACTGGATGTCTTGCATCGCGACCGCGACTTCAGCATCCACCTGGATCTGAGCTTGGGGGATCTCCTCTTGAGGCTGGGGAATCACTGCATCAGCTGATGCCTTAGGGAAAAGATACGCCCTCATCTTCTCACTTGGAAGATAAGGGCCAGAGGTGTTCTTTTGGAAGCCCCTTACCCAGGTACGAAGCTTCTCCCTTGCTATATCCCTTGATTCCGCCGTCCTAGGGGATTCAAAGGCCTCAGTAATCAGGTTAGTGCACACAGTACATACCTGAGGGTCCCAATACCGGAGATCATCCTTGGAGACAGCGCATGCTGCGTGTCTCCTACAAAACTCATGTCCGCAGAGGTTCTTGCTGCGGACATTGCAGAAAACACTTCCGCACTTCGGAGGGTCCTTCTGTAAAGAGAAGAAATTTCCATGAGTATCAAGTGAACTATGTATCACTGGATATGCATAGTATAGCATAACAATTCAGAAAGGAAAGACACACACTTGTGTTTCCCTCACAACCCATTGCTGCAGCTTTCCAGATAATAAAATCGAATGGTTAAACTCTTCTAGAGTAACCAATGCAAAGTTTCCAGAGGAAACAGGTGGAGCTCACACCTAAGCAATGATTTTAAAATCCTGGATAATAGACAGGAAAGAACTCACTTTCCTATCTGTAGGGCAACAGCAGAGGGCTGTGCAAGAAAACACAAAAGTGTTAGAACACACAGTGCTGTACCAAAACCCATACTCTAGTTTTCTTCTTACAGTATATGTTATACTGAAGAATACTGGTACAGTATATAAGGTTATGTGCCCCGGCAGCAAAAGAACCAGAGGACTACAACCGCCCGGCTGCCGGCCTCATAGGCCGTCAGCCGGGTCGGGTACAGCACTAGAAGAAAAACAGAATGGATGCTGGGATAAGAGTGTATACTACCTCCAAGCCCGGAAATCCGAAAGAGTGCATATAAGGAAGGGGAGAATCTAATTCAGGCTTCCTGACCAATGCCGTCTGACTCTGCAGGCAGGCATGGATGAGGGACCAAGGGAGGTCTGGGCAGCACTCAAAACAGAAGACCCTTGCAGGCCGGCAGCTCTGCCGGCCGGCAAGGGACTGAGTCAATTCCACATCCTAACCTATTCTAGGTCCAGATGTAGAATGACGTACAGTACTGTAATGGCTAGGCCATTACGGAGATAGAGGGGGAAGGGACAAAAGAGGGTCCTACCAACCTTGCTTTAGTGACGGATCACCCGCAGCCAAGAAACTCATCTTAGCCTAAGGGAGATCCAAGGGGGGAGGCCAGCAATACTTGCCAGCTCCCAGAGCACCAAAGCAAGGAAGGTGTTGCTACTCCCAGGGAAAGAAACTTATCCTCCCCCGAAAACAGCAACAAGGACTAGTCTGGTAGATCACAAAAAAAGGAATCATCTCGTACAGAAACCTTCGGTAGTGACCTAAGGAGGCTAAGCCTCCTATGTCTGTGTCAGGCCAGCGAGGGAGACTCTACCCCAAGCCAGACAAACACAGACTTCAGACTAAAAACTCTGTTGTTCTGTCCCTCTTTGAACCAGACTTACTGGAACAGGAAGGTACAGTAACACCCCAGTATAGTTTTATCGAAAATTAATTCAGATAAACCACTTAGGGATAAGCCCAAGGCTTAAACAGAGGGAAAGGGATTGCATACCTTCTCCGAAGAAAAGAAAGCAACCGGGGAGTATGAGAAAGTATACTAAGGCTCCATAAGCAACTTAGCCTAGGCACCAAGAAATTGGATTACCTAAATCACCGAAACTCACTCGTATACCATCTTGGAAATATTCCACATAATCTTAAATGTATAAAACATAGCCTAAAGCTTCAATAAAATTTTAATACACTCGGAAAAACCAAAATCATGCATGAAGTACTAGGACCAAACGACTAGGCTACATGGCCTAGCGTAGGCCAGAATTGTAAATAATACTAAGCACGAAAGGATATCCTATGTAACGCTAAATAGCTAAAATTTATTGAAGCAAAACAACCGGGAATGTCGCTCTGACTAACTAAACTTATACCTAGCGAGCGACAGCGTCCATGACGCCTCCGGTAGGCTACGGCTCTTGTAACAAAGATTAAACCTTATTAATCACTTAAAAAATTACCAAGAGCCTACATTTATACATAAAAGACATGGTACTCAACTTATCAGAGGCCGACGAAGTTGGAGAAGCCATGAAAAGTAGAATAAATCCAAGATTTGCGAGAAACACAGGAAAAAACACCGAGTTGTTAAGCTACGTAAAAAGGAATACAGATGGTGCCAGGATTGGCACCAGGCACGTTTACGAAACGGGAGATAGGGAGCCTTGGGAGCGGCTCCCCCTTTTTCTTTTCCGAATTCGTTTCTTGCCTATTGCCCCCTGCGATACGTAATCTCTGTTCGGGGTGCAGATTGCCATGTGGCGTGTCAAGAATACGTCCTCTGATATGTCGCGATATCCCTTTCACGAGGGATATTCGCTCAGGGAGTTAGAATTCTGGTACCTTAAGGTAAATTCTCTGGGAATATCGCCGTAGTTGTAATATACCCTAGGAAGTACCCTATAGGAACTTCCATCAGGACGACATGGCTTGAGCCCCAAAAAAACAGACATAAATTCAATGTCGAATATTAGGCACTGACCTCTACCTCATTGTATGATTCCTACCTAAGTAGGTTATATTCAAAGTAAGCTAAGAATCTCGACAAATTTCATCTGTTTTTTTCAACTACAGAATTTGATAATCAAGTGAAACAGGGTCATAATTCAATAGAACAGACGAAAGATATTGCAACAGTTCTATGAATAGTGCATTGCCTGCACTATTAAGAATTTGCACACACAAAAATTAAATACCTGACAACATTTATTCCAGGATTTTTGCCTTTTTAAGACCGGATATATTGACGTAAAAGACTGATATTACGGTTACCAGCCCGTGAAAGATAACAAAGTGAGGTAAAATTACTGTACGGTCGACTGTATTTTATTGAAGTACAGTTGAGAACAGTATAATTTTACGGAGTATTTCCGATTAAAATTACGTTTTTTTTTAACAGTGTGGGTTGTTGTATCATGCTTTTAAACCTATACCTTAGGTAGTCCTATATGAACACAGCCTAAAGTAAAAAAAGACATCCATGTATAGTTATCTGCAGAAGATTTTAGAAAATAATATTCAGGCTATAGATACGTTTTCAAAGTTTACTGTAATCGACTTTGCATTCAAATTATTTCCTCGTATAACTAATTTGAATACTACTTCATAAATCTTCCCACATTTGCTGTTCATTTTACATTTATTTTAAGAAATTGAAGAATCAAAATAGAATCCTCTTCACTGGCGTGAAATGAAAATACATGTTCTTTTGGAGTCTCATATAGTTCTTCCTCATTAATAACAAGTCTCTTTACCAAACGGCGCCCTTAAGAAATTTCTATTTTGGTAAGCTCCGCCAATGGTCAAAGGTATATTGGAGGTTACATCGGTAATTATAGAGCTGAGTACCTAATTTCTCTTTACTATTACTAATTAAAGAGAAACAGAATTTTTTTTTCTTTCATTGGAGTGCTATTTTTAATCGGCATTGGTGGGTAGAGTTTTACTAATTATGTCATCAATTTTTGCCCGTATAGCGATTAACAAGGTACAATTTATGGTTCGTGCATCTCCAAGAAGTTTTTAATTGCCTCGTTTTGTTGATGTTATATGTATTTCCATACATACATACATACCTACATGCATACATACATACATACATATATGCATACATACTTAGACTGACGTAGCAAGTGAATATGATAGACACGCTCTCTAACACTAAGTGTGATAAAAGTGTGATAGTGAAATGTGTTTAAATTGAATACAAGCTTGATACCAAATCATTCTATTCTAGTATAATAACTTTTAAACGTTCTGCTAATGGTCCTATCCCATCGGTCAATAGAATTGTCTACGAATTGTCTGTCAGTGAATTGACTGTCGGTAAATTTACATTTCGGCAATTTACCCGATTACAGTTCAACTGGTATTCCGTAAAAATGTCATACTCGCTTCCATAGTCGTATTTTTTTTTCCTGCATTCAATAATTTTTTCCATACACAAATTGACCGCAAGTTTACTGTACATTAGAAATCCATATACGTGGGTATATTCTCTTTTAGGTTTATCTACTGGAAAGCAGATCAGTAGGGTTATCTTTGTCACACAACCATCACGAACATTAGTTTTAATATTGATTCATTCAATAATACAGCAAATTAGAGAATGTTGATGAGGAGGAGGACGAGTTCACTCGCAGCATAAGTCTAAATGAATATTTTATTCTTTTGTAAACAATAAAACATATCTGTTTAAAAAAAATGTAAATATACGAAGGGACCATTGGATTCTAACTGAAATATTCACATTCATTAAAAAACATATACCATTGAAGTGAAAAATATCTTGTAAGGCAGCTAACGGATGTTACATTAGTTCATTTTTATCATTACATTATGTTAAATTTCTCATTGTATGTATGAAGCAAAGAACTAAATTCTTTTTATACCTCACACTAATGTTCATATATTCTAAATAATGAAGTTATTCCTTCCCAGAATCCAAAATTTTTCTTTTATAATTTACAAGAACATATATTGACATGAGTCATGGTATGACAATAAAACTATCTCCAGTACATTTAGTAGAAGGAAATTGGGAGTTAAATGGCAAGAAAAGATTAGAAATGAAACTATATGAAAGATTACTCGAGTGCCATATGTGGTTGAAATCATGATGAGGGGTAGATGGAGAGGGTTTGTGCGTGCTCTTCGCATTCACTAATAGAGATTAGTTCACCAAACGTTCAGATGGGCTCCACAAGGCACTAGAAGAGTTGGAAGATCCCAGCCTAAATTGCTGAGGCCTATGAAACGCAAAGTAAGAGATAATGAATGGAGAAGTATTGAATTAAACGCTCACGATAGAGACGACT
>NC_090725.1:53370411-53372911 GCF_036898095.1 Palaemon carinicauda | reverse complement strand
AAAATTCTATGTTAATTGAATTCCTAAGGCAGCATTTTCATGCCTTCATCCCTTTCACACTCAACTGTGTACAAATGGTTACTTGTTGCTATTCGTAACCTCCGTTTCCCATTCACCACAATACGAGTATTTTACAGACTTGGTTTTTCTTTTATGAAAATATCTTAATTTAACTTTCTCTTTTGTTATAAAATCGTTTTATTAAATGACTTTAAAGGCATCATAATATTCAAAGCACAAAATATGTTCAGCTCTAGTTATCAAAAATAAAAACATTATACAAAGAGCTCAGAAAAAAGGAATGTGCTCATTGAGTCAATGACTTTAAAAAGCTAACATGTGGGGATGTTCAATTTCCAAATGCATTATCATTATTGTGTGAAGCTGAACATATTTCTTATTATCATTTGATGATACATTTAAAGGCCTCTTTTAAAGTCTGAATTTTCATTAATAAAATAAGTTTTCAAAGTATCGAGAATTTCACCACTTAGCCACAAAGATCCTGAGGCAGACAGAATCCAATATTATGAGGTATTTATTGCTTATATGAATGTAAATGAAAAACACCTATAGATATGCAGAAATTATCAATATTCTGTATATATATATATATATATATATATATATATATATATATATATATATATATATATATATATATATGCGCACATATATATATATATATATATATATATATATATATATATATATATATATATATATATATGCTTCAGTTGGCGTTATTTTCATTTTACTGGTGTAAATCAACCTTTTTAAATGTCATTCTATCACCCGCTCCTCTAGACGAGTCGGAACAGTATACTCTCTCTCTCTCTCTCTCTCTCTCTCTCTCTCTCTCTCTCTCTCTCTCTCTCTCTCTCTCTCTCTCTCTCTCTCTCTCTCTGATGTTGACTATATTTCCCTTTATTCTATAGATCTCATGAAACTTATCTATGTTCCGTTGGGTTTGTCTTCTGCTGCTAGGAATGTTGAAATACCTCTGTTGTTTTTTTATTGGGAGGGTTCCTTTCACGATTCTGGTCCCCAGTGTGATGGTGTTGTTTTTCGTTTCATAATTCTTTACCTGTTATTGACCACCCAAGGGATAACTCACTTCTTATGTTATTTTTATTATTGATCGTAGTATTGTTCATCTTATCGGGATTACTGTATATGACACTAATAACATTTCACCATTCCTGAGACCGAGTGCGCTCCATTCCATTGTTTCGATAAATTTTCTATTGTGGGAATATTACATGTCCGTCTAAGCATTTTTTTTTTTTTTTATTAAAATATAAGTCAAAGCAGCTTATTTTCTGTATTGCTTTATTAGACAACTTAAAGTTCTATAAATGCAGTTTGAGCTATAATTCAAATTCACCGAAGATTATTCCGTGTTGAAATTAACATAAACGGTGAATCCAAGGTTAATTAACGTAAAAAATAAAATAAACTATTTTGCACTTTTAACCAATCTTACATTCAGCTTCAAGATTATCAAATGACTCCAATACTGCACTCTTATTGTGTTTAACGTCCATTCTATTCAGTGATATCTAATATCATGTTAACAATAATAAAAATAATGCAACGACCGCATGTGGGATGTACCCAAATTTCGATAATCCACTATCAGGTATATTGTAGGTGATATGACTGAAGAATCTTTAACATACAATAGGAGATATATGATAAGAAGATTTTTCACTAAACACACGTATCTATAAAAGAAAGATGACATAACCACTGATAGCAGAATATCTATATAAGAGTGCCAGCAGAGTGAAATTGTAATCACCACCTGAACACCTCTATTCCCAACTTTCTTTTATGAAAAATTTATTCAAAGCCTTAAATTGATGGCACAGACTTCTTTTGTGAATTGGATTTCTCAGCTGAAGAAATGGGTGAAATATCTTTGCATGATGGAATTGTGCATACCGTTGAGTAATTTGTTTAAAATCCGTCTTTTAAATAGAAACCTATAGCGCAAAAGGTAGCACTAACGAATTTCTCTAAATAAAAAAAATAAAAAAACTAGTTCAAGTAAAGACTATCGTGAGGTGTTGATATTTGTTAGATAATTTTATTACCTAAAGGACTATAACACACACACACACACACACACATATATATATATATATATATATATATATATATATATATATATATATATATGTGTATATACATACATATATATATATATATATATATATTTATTTATATATATATATATATATATATATATATATATATATATATATGTATATTTTATATATATATATATATATATATATATATATATATATATATACATCATATATATATATATATACATCATATATATAGATATGTATATACATATAAATATATATATATATATATATATATATATATATATATATACATCATATATATATATATATATATATATATATATATATATATCATATATATAGATATGTATATACATATAAATATATATATATATATA
>NC_090725.1:53330411-53355411 GCF_036898095.1 Palaemon carinicauda | reverse complement strand
CTAAGGAGCACGTTATAATTGGCGTTTAATGTCTTCGAAATTTGAAGAATATATCAGCGCTAGAGTAAAATAAGAAAAATATGACTCTGACATAACAGCATAGAATTTTTTTCAAACATGTACGAGATATAAGCATTTTAATGGGCATAAAAATTCTTAAATGTAATAAAGAATGACAGTAGCATTCATATATGCCATATGGGAAAAGAAATATTCACCGAAGATCATTGTATTCTGATTTTGTTGGTCACTGAAATAGATTGTGTAATTTTGACTTATTCATTAAAAGTTAGAAAAGAAGGCCCAGAAAGTTCTGGTTGAATTCGAAAAAAGAGTAATGGAACAATGACCATTATTATTTAAGATGTGAGATCATAATGACAGTTTAAGAATGTATACCTCGCTGTTGATGATGTATTTATGTGATTCCAGTTAAGCAACACGTTACAGGAGTTTCCTGGCTCGGAATTTCTTCCTCGATTCCACGATTCACTATACACACACACACACACACACACACACACACACACATATATATATATATATATATATATATATATATATATATATATATATATATATATATATATATATATATATATATATATAAGCACTCTCTCTCTCTCTCTCTCTCTCTCTCTCTCTCTCTCTCTCTCTCTCTCTCTCTCTCTCTCTCTCTCTCTCTCTCTCTCAGTTCCATTTCGTTCCACCATAACAATATTCACTGATTATTCTTTTAAGGAAAGACATTACATGGAAATTCAAGACATATTTCATGAAAATCTGTAAGTGAATTGCTATTCGAGGAAAACCAGAATTTGTATGATATTTATGAAACTAGGATGGGGCTTATTCCATCCTCTCTGTGCACGTAAGTGTATATGTAATTGTGTACATTATAACTGCCTGTTGATTTCAGCCTTTGCAAAACCACCGCCAACTCACCCGCCCCTTCCTTCCGTTTTTTGATCAACACTTCTCCCTTTAGGTCCTTCCCGTCCTCCCCTCCAAATCCTAAGTTCCTTTGACCTTAACGGAATTTATCGGTTGACTTGTTTGTCAAAGCGAACCAATGAAATGGCACCGAATATCGCTTCTCCCCCATTCCCCAGCTCCCTTCTTCACCGCATCTCCACTTCCTCTTGTCTCCTCTCTCTTCTTTCTTCTTCAGCAATAAAATGACCCCGTCCCCAGGAAGCTCCCTCCAAACAGAGGGAAAGAGAAGGCGTTTTGGAGAAGGAAACAGTGGAATACAGTCATTACAGAGTCATGAAGTCCATCAAATGAAACTCTATGAGGCCGTTAAAAGCTTCTGGATTGGATGCATCTGGGGACTATTGGTGTGGAGCCCCCGCCCTACCCCGGGATCCCGTAAGTCCTCCGTTCAGCCGGCAATAGGAGAGATCTGACACAGTTTTGAGGTAGTGAGATTGAATTTCGAAAGTTTTAGGTTTTATGTAGATTCCTAAAATTTGTGGAATAGAGCTTGCGAGAACATAGCACATATGTACAAATATAGATTATTTCATTTTTTTTTATGAATAGAAGTAACACTGATAATAATTTAAGCAAAATTACAGAGATGTTGAAGGAAAATAAAGTGATATAGAGCCTACTTCTAAGACACCGAGATCATTTCGATTAATCCTAAATTTTTAATGTCTATTTCAAAAGAATTATAAAAATTAAACACACCTACCACATAGATACATACATGCATAAACTTACTTGCACACACATTTAGATACACAAATATATCATTATCATCTGAATCATAACCATTATTATCATTTTCATCCGTAACTAAGCCACTGCAGGACAAAAGTCTCAAACATCTGTCTTCCTTTCACGTGTGTTTATGGTATTTCTGTCAGTGTATATCGGCAAATTTTCTAAGCTTGTCAAACAATCATTTGGTCTTCCTTCCTCTGATTATTTTATAATCTCTACGGACCCTGTCTGTTATTCTTAACATCCATATAATCTCTATGATTATCATTGTATATCATATCCATATCCATGTCTATTTCTTACATGTTGTAAAATGTCTTTTACTTTACTTTCCTCTCATATCCATTTTTCTTTTTTTTTCTGTCACGTGATTTTTATCCCGCTATTTTGTTCTAAGGCTTTAGTAAGTTAGTAACTTTCTTAACTTTCTAGTAAGTTTCTGATGTATGTAATTTATACATTTATTTATAGAGAATGGGGTATTTAACATTTCGTAATATCATTTTGAATACCAGAAGATCTCCTTCCCATGCTTATCCTTCAATCTATTTCGGTCTCGTCCTTGGGAAACACTTATGGTGTGTCTGAACTACAAATATTTATTAACAATCTCTAGAGGAATGCTCATAACACTAATTTGTTGTCTCTACATTTCCATTGAAAACTATCTTAGCTTAATCATATTCATTTCCAGTCCTACATTTCTTCTTTCACTATTCAGATCTTCTATCATCTTTTGCGATTCCTCCATGATTCACTAACTAAAACTGTCATCTGCAAACCCTAAGGTTAAGGTATTCCCCATTAATGGCGGTTCCTACATTATCCCAATCTGAATTCTTAATAACTTCTTTCACACACCTTTTCAATCAGAATTTTCTAGCTATCCTTATGTAGTTTTACGATTTTTGTATTATTCGTATAGATATATGTAAGTGTTACAACATAAGGCTCATCTACTTCTTGCCTTTCAAAGGCTTTCATTACCGGTGAATCATTGAAAGGAACAAAAGCTTACTAAAGGTCCACAAATGCTATACATAGTGTTTTGTCCTACTCAGTTTATTTTACCGTTATGTGATTAATTACACTCATATGGTCAGTTCTTGAATACCCACTTTTAAAGCCTGCCTCCACTCCTCGTTCATTAAAGTCTACCTGTTTTTCTAAGCTGCCTATTATGATATTTGTGAATATTTTATATATTACTGAGAGTAAATTTATTGTGAGGTATTTTTTTAGGTATTTTGTGTCTCCCTTTTTTTAATTAATATACTGATACTGTTTTTCCAAGTTTTACGTGAACAAAATTCTTCCAAAAAGTTCATGTAAAGTTTAGCAAGTTTTACTAATATGAAATATCCTCCATCTATTATAAAATGAATTGTGATGCCATCTTCTCCTGTTGCTTTGCTTTATTTAATGACGTTTAATTACTGGCTGAGGTGTTCATTATTTCTATTGGTCAAGTTTTTTCTTAAATCACTGTGGTAAGGCATTGTATGGAATTTTCTGTAATTTTAAACCTGATTGAAGTAATATATACACATATGTATTAAAGGAAAAATAAATATTACTCTTGCTATCCTTAGGGTCAACTCATGTCATAGGATTAACTGGTCAAACGTTATGCAGTGATCCCTGATAATGAGTTATCCATAAATAGATCTTGAAAATAACGTTTAATTACTATACGCAACGGCAACATATGAGTGTCATCCATAGTTTACTTCCATTGACCCATCATAATACAGGTACTCTTAATAGGTCCTCGGAAGTCGCTGTATATAAACTCGATGATTGTTTAATTAAGTTCAGTTGCATTCACCTCCATTCTCAGTTATCATCTAACGGCTCGCATGCACAATTCGTAACCACTGGAGTGATATTATTAGAAGCTACTATCACTAATGTAGAGTTTTTTTTTTTTTTTTTTTTTTTTTTTTTTTTTTTTTTTTTTTTTTTTTTTTTTTTTTTTTTTTTTTTTTTTAGCCTGATAAGATGTTAGTCTTCTGGAATCTCAGTAAATCTCTTTTTGATAAAGTTTAGAGCAATATGCACTCTTTTTTGCATCCCACTAATGTTGGAAGCTAGTTACAGCTAGGTTGTTATTTGTGCCTGTATGCATTTTTACATATATAGTTTGCATTTAAGCAAATAACTACACTTACTATATGGAAAAAAAAATCACTGATATACGTCAAGTAACACATTTAACACATTGCATAATATGGACAAGAAAATATAACATTTACATGAAACTAAACAAAATAGGAGTAGAATTAACTTTTTAATAATCACCAAACAAGATTAATGTAAATACTAAAAAGTAAGGGTAACAAAAATTGAATTAATGTTTTTTTTTCTTTTGCACAATAATAGCTGTTTAAGTCAATTATTTAAAATTCGTGGCACAGTTGCGTATCAGCCTTTACATTTACGCTTTTGAAGTCTAAAATCCTAATCGAAGGATATAAATTGCAAGGAATCGCTATAAGAATAAATCCCATGCAAGTTAAAGTTAGTTACAAACAGGACAACTCTTTTTGTCGTGAAATGCAAATCATTAAAGTAAATGAGAATGCGGGTGTTAACATCAGACAGCCCTTACTCAATCACTAAATCAAACTTCAATTAACAGGTTTCGTATTCAAATGCAGTGCAGTAATGATCTATAATGGGGGTGTCATTGAACCGAATTAAGACTCGATTTACTGTAGGTATTTACATTTGATGAAGTGATCTATTAGTCGAAAATCGAGGGGTAAAGTTACTAAGTGAATTAAAGAAATCATTCTTCCTTTTAACTTGATAATGAAATGATGCAGTGGATTATTTATTGAGTTTGACATTACTCGAAATCTTCATGTAATTCTAAATTCAACATGATATCTAGTGTAACCCAATATTCACATATTGTGAAATGTAATTGTTGCTATCTATTTTGAAACGATTGCTTTGACACATACACGACCCGGTGAAGCCTTTGCTAATTACTGTGATGAATCTGTTCGACACACGATGCCCATTTCGTGTTAGCGACACAATTGTAATAACAAGGATATTTCGATAGCAGGCGAACACGTGTGTATAACTGTCAATTGCTTTGCAGAGATATAGGCTACAAAACATTCAGGTATAATACAAAATTAATAATAGATACATTTTTACAATTGGGCTATATACCGATTTTTTTTTACTAACCTATGAGTTGTCTAGAATAATATGACAACTCTAATTTTAATTTTCCTGTTTATATAAGATTAATTGCCGGGTTTGAGTTCGTTCCCCCTTAAATAACGCAAACATTAGTGCAATATCACTAATTAGACATTAACAGAAAATAGTAATGCTGCCTCATTAGTTTTTTTTTAGCTCTATAAAGATTTAAAAATCTTTGTACATAGAACATCCCAAATTTGTCACCCAATAATGATGCGTTTAAGCTCTGGTGACTTAACTGTCACGTACATATACATATCACTGGTCATTGCGTACTATCATCATTTTCTTATAAACTTGGAATTTAGATTAATTCCCAATTAGCATCAGTGTTATATGATATTAATTGTTACATCTTGTTTTATTTCGACGATCCAGTCATAAATAAAGTATGATAAGATAAAAGAAATCGATTTATTATTATTATTATTATTATTATTATTATTATTATTATTATCATTATTATTATTATTATCATTATTATTATTTGTTAAGGTACTACTCTAGTTGGAAAAGCAGGATGCTATAAACCCAGGGCTCTAACAGGGAAAATAGCCTAGTGAGGAAAGAAAAAAAGGAAAAATTAAATATTTTAAGAGTGAAAATATTAAAATAAATATCTCTTATATAAACTATATGAAGTTTAACAAAACAAAAGGAAGATTAATTAGCTATAACAGCGTGCCCAACTGTACCCTCAAGCCAGAGAACTCTAACCCAAGACAGTGAAAAAGCATGGTACAGATTCTATGTTACTACCCAAGACTAGGGAACAATAGTTTGATTTTGGACTCTCCCTCTTCTAGAAGAGCTGCTTACCATAGCTAAATAGTCTCTTCTACTCTTAGCAATGGGAAAGTGGCCACTAAACAATTACAGTGCAGTAACCACTTGTGTGAAGAAGAATTGTTTAGTAGTCTCAGTGTTGTCAGGTGTATGAAGACAGAGGAGAATATGTAAAGAATAGGCCAGACTATTTTGTTTATGTGTAGCCAAAGATAGAATAAACCGTAACCAGAGAGAAGGATCCAATGTAGTAATGTCTGGCTAGTCAAAAGATGCCGTAATTCTCTAGTGGTAGTATCTCAACGGGTGACTGGTGCCCTGGCCTGGTTGCCTAAAAGAAACTTTATTACCAAAAAGTCTTCATACAACGAGATGTATGAAAGTGGCCTGGTCTCTAGACATCAATTTCATATAACTGTTTTCTGATTAAGAGGAGGGGATCAATTAGAATAATTCTGAAGATAACATCCTTATCAGCCGACAGTTCATATCACACATGAAATACACATCAAAGACACAGCCTATTAATGGCAATATGAATATCTTTTAGAGATATCTTCATTATCAATCATAAATATAGGAATATTATTGAGAGGATGAAATCTTGTCTTAATTCGTAACTTTCTAAATAATTAATAACGATAGACAATTTCATAATTTACGATATTGTCTTTTTTTTAATGCATTTTCGAAATGATTGTCCCATTTGTAAAATCCACTTACATACACATCGCATAATTATATTGTACCGCACATGTTTCATACACGCTCCTACACTATAAAAGTTTTGATTTTTTATCTTATCACTCGCTCTTCCTTGCAGTGTTAACAGACTATCCTGTGTTTTCATTCTTGCACAAGCTATATCATATTAGTAATTTTTTCACTTTCTTCCTCGGAAGTCGCTGTATATAGACTTGATTATTTAATAAAGTTTAGTTGTATTCCCATCTACTCTCAGTTATCACCTAACGGCCTGCTCACACAATTGGTGATCACAAGAGTGAGCAGCTCCCTCCCACCTTCCCCTTCACTGTTTTGTTTTACTGTCTGATGATGCCGCCTTCCGACATTGACTCTCCTATCAATGCCACAGCCATGCAACTACCGCCCTTCTCCAGTACAGAGACATTCGCCTAGTTTCAGCGTGCCAAGGTCCAGTAACTCAGTCAAGCACCGAACCAGGCCATGATCTCGCGTCGATCCCCAAGGACACTATCCTGGAAATCTCCGATTGGCTGTGCAAGCAAGGGGAATCCCCAATAACGTACGATGCCCTTAAATCATACTACTTGCCTCCAACCTACCACAAACGGCTCTCCTCGTGAAGTAAATCTACTTTGTGCCATTTCGGTAAGGCACCTAGCCGAACCTGTAGGCGTTGCTATCCCCCGTTATTGATATTTTGCCATTGAAGGACCAAATGACCAAAATCAATGACCCTATGGAAAGCAACTCCACCACCTTCAAGATCTCCCTAAACACCTCCACTTCTGACGAAGTGGACAACGATTCAACATTGACTGAAGCTGACGCCCATCGGCCACATTAATGCAACTACCACTCTAGATGTGGCCTCTCCTGTCAATGATATTTCCTTTTTACATGATGTAGTGAAGGGCGTAAAATTTTTGGTAGACACGGGTGCTTACTGTCCTTTTCTGCCAAGGACACTCATCAGGACACAACGTAGTCTATCTAAATCTGATGACACCCACCTAGTAGCTGTGAATGGATCTGGGATCCCCACCTATGGTTGGAACCGTTAAATATCATTGAAAATTTCTTGTTGCTGACATTACATTGCCAATCTTCAGCTCGCATTTCCTCTCACATTACCACCTTCAGGTCTATGTTGCTCACCGACAGCTAAACACTGAATTTTAATCGTTAATACCTCTCCAACCAGCCTCTGCGACATCGCTTTCCACATCCGTGCACCCATGGATGCCTACCACCACCTCCTACAATCGTAACCAGAAGTTTTTCTTTCAGAACTTCATCAAACGCCCACTTTTCTCACCAAACATGGTATTTATCACCATATCAAGACAACCGGGCACCCAGCGTTAACCAGATTTAGACATCTGGAATCAGGTCATTTGGCAGCCGCTAAACAAACCTTCGCTGAAATGGAGCAAATGGGCCTTTGTCAAAAGGCCTCAAGCCCATGTTCATCACCCTTACACATCATTCTGAAGAAAGTAGGCACTCCGCGTTAGTGTGAAGATTGCAGGCGCCTGAACATGCAGAGAGAACAGAATCCCAACCCCCTCCCAAACATTGCTGACAGGACCTCCTACTTGCACAAAGCAAAGATTTTCTCAATGCTTGGCATCCTGAAGGGGTATTACCAGGTGCCCATGAACCAAGAACACATCCCAAAGATTACCATCAACACCCACTTTGGTATATAGTCTTTCAGTTACTCCTGTTTTGGCCTTCCTAATGCTGAGGCCACTTTTCAATATCTCGTTGGAGGACATCCTAATGAACCTTCCCTTCTCTGTATGTTTCGTGGATGACATACTTCTGTTCTCTTCCTCCAAAAAGGAACACCTCTGTCACCTACGCAACATGCTTGACCGTCTAAAACAGAAGGCCTTGATGTCTGGTGCAAAGAGTGTAGCTATGGCATCAACGTAGTATCGTTCTTATGGCACCCCATCACCCCTGAATGAGTCCACCCCATCTCTGAAAAGGTAGCAGCCTTTCAGATCTTACCCACGCCCTTGACCGTCAAAGCACTTCAAGAACTTTGGGCATGATCAGCTATTATCACGTTTCCTGCCAGCTACCGTCACCATTCTTGCTCCCCTCTACGCCTCCTTCAAGGGACAGATAAAATACCTGAAGTGGGTTCCCCTTTAGGATGAGGCCTTCTGCAACATAAAGAATGCCCTTCAACCGCTCCTGCTCTCACTTTTCCCGTGCCATATGCACTTCTTCTTTCCGCCAATTCCAGCAGTGTCACTATTGGGGCAGTACTCGAGCACATGGTCAACGACGGGACCCACCCTTTGACCTTCTTCAGTAAAAAACTCTCTAAGCCAGAATCCAGTTACTCTACCTTTGACTGCAAATTGATGGCGGTATGCTTGACTGCCCATCACTTTCGCCATTTCTTGAAAGGTATGCCTTTCAACACTCGCACGGACCCCATGCCTCTAGTGCATGCGTTCACTTAGCTGTCCAACGCCTGGTCCGCCTGTCATCGCTAAAATATTTCCACTGTGGCTGAGTACAATTGTACCTTTGAACAAATCCCTGGGAAATGAGTCCCGTTGCCAGTGCCCAGTCAAGAAACACATTTGCCACCATTCTCCTAGGATTGGATTACAATGCCTTGGCAGAAACCCAACAAAAGGATCCTGATTACCGAGCATGTAGGATATCCTGCACATCCATCCGTTGGGAGGACGTCCATCTCGGTGACTCCAACCCTACCCTCCTAGACTGTGATTACCTGCTTCTATGCTCCGACAGGTGTTTGATTTCGTTCATTGCATTTCACATACCTCAGGCCGTTCTTCTGCACAACTATTGAAGATTAGGTTCAATTGGCATGGCAATAATAACGAGGCTAAGGATTGGGTCCACACCTGTACTTCATGCCAAACCTCAAAAGTACATTGATACACAGATTCAGAAGTGGGCTCCTTCCTCAACCTTATCATTCTTTTGCCCACATTTATGTCGATATTGTAGGTCTCCTACATATATCACAAGAATATCATGGATCTGAAGTTATAGCCATGTAAACTATAACATAAGAGTTATTTACAACTGCCATACTCTTAGATTTGTGAGATTTGTTATCCTTGAGCATATCATTTCTGAGAGGGGTACCACTTTCACCTCTCAATTGTGGTTATCATTGGCAAATCTCTTGGAAATCACCACACCTCAGACAACCACATACAACCCTGCTACCAACGTGGCTTTGATTTACCACCGCAAGGACTCCAACTGGTTTACCTAGCTTCCCTAGGTCCTCCTTGGACTAAGGACCACTTATAAAGACACTCTTAATGTCTCAGTAGCTGAAATAGTATATGGCGACCAGGTCGTTTTCGCTGACAGTTTTTTTCCGCACACAACTTCCTCCGACAATCTCCAGGACCTACTTCACGTTGCAGGAAAATTTACCTCATGCCGCCATACTAACAAGACCCCAGCCAAACAACCCATATCAACAGATCTGCACTCGACAATGCACATTTCCCTTTGCAACAATACTAGCAAGCCAACTTTAAGCCCCATTACAGGGGCTCTTTGTTTGTGGCCATCGTACAATGAAGGCATTCGAACTGAACATTCGTGGCAAGGAAGACTAGGTCTCCATTGATTGCCTTAAACCTGCATTTCTCCTGCAAGATGACCCACATATAGTATGCCTATCAAGAGCAGGGTGCTTAACTTCACATGTATGTCCTTTTCAAGGGGGATGTGGAGCCATGTACAACACGTGTTTCATACATGCTCTTACACTGCAAGGGTTTTAATTTCTTATCTTACCACTCACTCTTCCCTTCACTGTTAATAGACCATCCTGTGTTTTCATGCTAGCACAATCTTTATCATCTTTGAATTTTTGTGACGTGTAAAACGTGAAAAATTTGTCTCACAAATATAATTTCTTAAATTGCTCGCAAACCGTTAAACTTCGCCAGAAGGAAATACGAAATCTTTTTTTTTATAATATCTAACATTTCTTTAACTAAAATTTAGGTTTTTTTTTCTTTTCTTTTTTATGAATCACTGATCTAGAAATATGACGAGCTTTAAAGAGAATGAACCGAGTAACTCGAAGGTAACAAGTTATACCTTAGCCTTTCCTTTCGATCCTAATAACTTTTGAAACGCATAAGGAACGTACATCAATAATAAACTAGGAACTATTATATCGTTATATATATTTAGTTTTCGTAAAAAAAAAAAATATTAATAATCTATAATCCTGTCATTTTCCATTCCCAATTTGTTGCATTTGGCACAGGCCAGGGACAGGATAATACCCTAAAGACTGACCATATATACTGTACATATGATCAACACCCAAGACCCGTCCCACCCTTCCCAACCCCCTTTGCCTGAGCTCAAGTGGATGGTGATGTTGCTGACACTTCTAGGAACTATCGAGCTTGACTGGATTTCCAACTCCAGTCTAACAGACTGCCAAGCCGAGATTTTTCTTGTAGGCTATCACAACCCTTCTTATCTATTTAATTTTTTTTTAATTTTATATGCTGAACTCTTCATTCCTTCAGTTAGACTTTTTTTCTGGCCATCCCCTTACTGAAGCGTTTAGGGGTTTGATGGGAAAACCACCAAACTACTAAAACGCTTTAATTTCTCGACATTCTGGGGTCAACTATTTAGAAACATTACCAGCCTCACAGCTTGGAGAAGAGTATCCATCCAACTCGTTTCATTGTGTAACCTACAAAGAACTCTCTCTCTCTCTCTCTCTCTCTCTCTCTCTCTCTCTCTCTCTCTCTCTCTCTCTCTCTCTTCTAATGCAGATATGCCTTACTTAGTTAGGATGACCAGAAACCCCTCAAGGCTACCAATATGTGCCCACCCACCACCAAACTACTAAAACTCTTTAATTTCTCGACATTCTGGGGTTCAACTATTTAGAAACATTAACAGCCTCACAGCTTGGAGAAGAGTATCCATCCAACTCGTTTCATTGTGTAACCTACAATGAACTCTCTCTCTCTCTCTCTCTCTCTCTCTCTCTCTCTCTCTCTCTCTCTCTCTCTCTCTCTCTCTCTCTCTTCTAATGCAGATATGCCTTACTTAGTTAGGATGGCCAGAAACCCCTCAAGGCTACCAATATGTGCCCACCCACTTGTTACTGATGCTATATTTCTTACCTGTACTATATACAGTAAATAGACACACACACACACACACACACATATATATATATATATATATATATATATATATATATATATATATATATATATATATATATATATATATATATATATATATATATACACATATATATGCATATATATGTATATATATATATATATATATATATATATATATATATATATATATACATATGTGTATATATATATATATATATATATATATATATATATATATATATATATATGTATGTATATATATACATATATATATACATATATGTATATATATTATATATATATATAAATATATATATATATATATATATATATATATATACATATATATATGTATATATATATATATATATATATATATATATATATATATATATATATATATACATATATGTATGTATGTATATATATATATATATATATATATATATACATATATATATATATATATATATATATATATATATATATATATATTTCTAACTTTCACTTAAATATGTTATTTAGTCTCTAAATAACAAGGACTAACCAAGGATCTAGACTGCCTCAGTTGTCCCAGAGTCAGTATTCAGTCATTGATATCCACCACTTTGGATAGATAACTAAGTTATCCCAATATTCATAGTTCGATATATCCACATACTACGTCATTACTGCAATTTTCATCATAAACATTCTCCTGCCTGGCATTATGAATGCCAGTAGTAAATAAACTATATATGCAATAAACGCATATTAAAACCGTCAGTTAAGCAATAATTTTAATGAGAATTTGATAGTATTGAGCCTACACACTTCAGTAACCTCAGCTTTAATACACATTGAATAGAATCCTCTCATCCAAATAGTAATATAGATGCAGAATGAATACCTAAAAAGCAATAATGATCTGATATTGACATACACTCTGACTTAAAAGGGTTTTCATACAAAGTAGTGTGCCAACTGTACCGTAAAGCGTAATTAATGTTAATCTCTTAGCACCTAAAAGAAGAAAACTGTTCTCCAGCTGAACTAGCGAGAACCAGACATTAAAGTCGGGAATACCTGAAGTACATTACCACTTGGTTCAATATGATCATCTATGCTCATAACAAAATATTTTTTTTTTTTTTTTTTTTTTTTTTTTTTTTTTTTTTTTTTTTTTTTTTTTTTTACTACTTGTTCCAAAACAGTAACTTGGTCATTCCGAAAGACAATGATGGGAAATGACAGGTTATCGCTTAGGAATTATTCTTTCAGTTAATCTCCCTTATATAATAAAGAGCAAGTGTCTGGTTACACACACACACACATAAACACACACACACACACACACACACACATATATATATATATATATATATATATATATATATATATATATATATATATATATATATATATATATATATATATATATATATATATATATATACACACATCTGTGACGCTGACCGACCAACACCTTGAAAGCAAGAATCTTCGACAAATTGCCCAATCTAGCATGTTGTAATTAGGAAAGAGGGAAGGTGTGGGAAGGGTTGAACCTGTGTGTGTATGAGTGTGTATGTGCAGTCTTAACAGGTAGAATACACTAGCGTGAAAACATTTTCATTGGCTAGATTTCCCCCATGGTTTTATCATGGTTAGCGCTTCAGATTTTTCTTAACTTCACAAGTAAAATTCGTTATACTATCATTTAATAATACTATTCCTTTAATTGATTACTTTCCTTTCATTCTATCCCTTTCCTCGCCCTTACCTTATTGGCTCTTTGCTGTTCCACTTTAAATTACTGAATGTAATTTCGAGGGGAACTCGAGCTGAGAAAGATAATTGTTCCTCAAATTGACTTCAGCTTCCTTTTCGTACTTTGAATATATTTTTTTCTTTACAATCTCTTTATAGATCCCCTTTATAACTATACATATTTTATTTCTATTTCCTTCTTTCCATTAAAATAGAAGATGCGAATGGGTTTCGAGTACTGAAATTATTAACAACCTTCAATTTCCTTTTATTGGGATGCCGGCAAAGCAGTCGAAATCTCTCTCTCTCTCTCTCTCTCTCTCTCTCTCTCTCTCTCTCTCTCTCTCTCTCTCTCTCCTGCAAAACCCATTAACCTTAGCATGCTCTCTCGTATAAAGAACAAGGCTTACGAAAGTCGCTGCTTCGTTGGTGGGAATACACTTGTTTCTTAATTTTCATATTAGTTTTCAATTTCCATTCATTAATAAAATTTCACCAAAATTGTCTCATTTCGCACACAGATTTATATATATATATATATATATATATATATATATATATATATATATATATATATATATATATATATATATATATATATATATATATATATAATGTATAAATTCATTGAAGTCAATAAAATTTTCTGATTGCTATTGTTATCTTGATTTTTTTATCACCTCATTTCAAAATTGAACAATATACCTAGGCTAGAAGAAAAGCAAATGTAGAGTCCTCATTTTTCAGTAAAAACTAATGGTAAAGCTCATACGAAAACGTTTT
The DNA here is from genome assembly GCF_036898095.1 of Palaemon carinicauda. Classification (NCBI taxonomy): domain Eukaryota; kingdom Metazoa; phylum Arthropoda; class Malacostraca; order Decapoda; family Palaemonidae; genus Palaemon; species Palaemon carinicauda. The sequence continues at coordinate 53,341,252 of NC_090725.1, read as the reverse complement.
GCAACTGTGTTTCTTGTGTTTAATATAACTGGGAATTGGATTTGCTGTAGTTGTTATATCCACACTCAAGACATCTAATTAAATAAAATGTATAGGTATTCTATGGCTTGATTTCAAATTATTTTGTTGGATAATGACTATGTTTTGCATCCTATACATTGCGATTCATATATCAGAATATTTCCCTTAACTAATTGTGGCTCTTCTTCCTTTAAGTTAAGCCTTGTCCTTAACTAATTTTATTTGATTCGACACTAAAGCAGAAAAGGACATTACATGTCCTTTCACTGGTCTACCTCAGTCAATAAAGAGGAGTCCACTCGTTTCAGTACATCTTAACATGAACATTTGTTGCAAAATACGTCATTCCAGGACTGAGATAAAGGGTCATTATGAGGTAATATATAACACACGATGGAAAACTGAAATAAGACTAGAACTAAATTAAAAAACCGTTTGTACTTTCATCAACGTTCAGGACGCAGAACATAACCATATAAGTTGACAGCAGATTTTTTAATTCTTACCTTAAAAAACAGTTAATCGTAGCTAAATTTTTGTTTTTTGCTAATGCTTCTTTTCCCGCAAATTGAAACTAATTTTATACAATGACCGAATTCTGTAGATGATAAAATGTGAGGTTATGGCGTCCCTTAGATTCTATGCAATGTTCAGCAATGTTAAAGCTCTCTCTGTCCCCAGCATTACTGCATCGGTTCATTTCAGACCTCGACAGAGGCCTATGGCTAGATGCTTCATTGCTATAAAATTGTGATAACACTTTTCACCTTAAAAATATTGACCCTAAGTACAAAACTTATAGGATTTAGATTTCTCATTATCACTGAATAGATTTCGAGAGACAATTTTCAACCAAATTAAAGACAATACAAGAAAAATAGGAAAAGCAAAATAATGGCATCAAACTCATTTTTGCTGTGTTTGCGTGGGTGTCTTTGTGTGGTCTATTGCTTGAACACTTTTTTTACGACAATCAAAATAATATTCGGCTTTCTTGGTGTGCTATTTCGGGAGGGGTTTCCAACGTCCATATACGACACCGACTAAAGTACTTTTACTTTTAATAAGAAAAAAAAGCAACCTCTGCACAATTGAAGTATTTAATGATTTATCGTATATTTCTCTTTTACACCAACGTAATCTCTAATAGTATTATTTAATTTCATTTCTGCAAGTTAATGTGATCTTTTCATTATAACTAGCTTATCTGTTCTTGAAATGAATTTATCACCTGAATTTCGCCTAGTATATGAAATACCGTTTTACACTGAGTTTATTTTTAAAGAGCAATTGAAACTTTTCTTGCGTCTTTGCCTACACACACACGAATAGTCTGGGCTATTATTTCCTCAGTCTGCTCTCTCTTCAAACACCTGACAACACCATATTACCTGTAAGTCGAATGGACAAGGGGAAATTATAAAGTTTCGAAAATGGTCTAGTATCAGTTCTTCTTTCGATATTCAAAATGTTCAGAGTGCAACTCAAAAGGCAAGGAAAGCTGTCACAGACATAGGTCAGGCTGAAGTATGAACAAGGTTTCCTGAATTTTGAAATTAACAGTACACCAAAGTAATAAAATCAAAATGTGTATCTAGTTGTTTCCATAGTAACAACAACAAAAATAACTTCAATAACAAGAGTGGATACAAATTTTCAATTTATACCTACGCAATGAAACGCGGCCGCTAAGCAAAAATTTGTCAATTTGGTTTCACGCAGGAATGATTTCAGTGACATACTGGATTTGCTTTGATCTAGTAGGCCAGCATAAATGGGTAATTCCAAGAAAAAATATTAAGTGAAACTATTCATTTTCTACTAAGCTAGAAAATAGAAAATAAGATGTCAAAAAGTGTTGGTTAGCATCAAATACAGTTTTGTACCAACCGTGTGGCACACAATTGTACATAATTATGTTGTATATATTATGCTTGTATCTGCGCTCTTCCCTCGCACTAAAAAGAACCTGAATGATCATGTCTCCGTTTTGCTCTGTAACATTGTCTGTCTCTCAAACAGGTCATGTCCTGTTGCCTTGAGGTTTTGTATATAAAGAAGAGTGTTCCTTAATAAAACTCAGTTGATTGCATCCTGCCTTTGAGTTAACAACTCCTCTCTCAGCCCGTCACATTGGTGACCCCGTAAGTCGACTCGCTCCCACTGCCTTCCACCCCCACCTCCCTCGCCCCTTCATCGTTGGTACTATGACGGAGATAGACTCTACTCCAGCAGTTGGCACCGCCCCATTGAAACTTTCACCGTTCCTCACCGGAGAAGCGTTTGCTTGGTTTCAGCGCTCAGAAGTCCAGTTTCGTATCAAGGGCGTGACACGCTCAACCACCAAAGCGGATTATGTTCTCGCGGCGATACCCGGGGACACCTTCCCAGAAATATCCGACTGGCTTTGTGAACAAGGAGACACCCCAATAGCATATGAAGCCCTCAAAACATACCTTCTGCAGCAGTACTCGCCGTCACCAGACGCCCGTATAGCAAAGCTTTTTCAGCTCTCGCAACAACCGTTGGGGGACCAAAGGGCTTCGCTTGCCCTCAGGGAAATGACCAGTATCGCTCGCCTTCAACCTGCCGCAGACGGCTCTCCTCGTGAGGTGAACCTACTTCGTGCTCTTTGGATACGCCGTTTACCCGAACCTGTACGCGCTGCCATACCCGATGTCGATAGTTTACCCATAAAGAACTTGATGACCAAAGCCGACGCCCTTATGGACAGCCACTTCAAGACCTCCATCAACGCCTCCACCCCTGACTACGAGGATGCCTATTCAATGTCAACCGAAGCTGACATGAATGCCGTAGGACATACACGCCTACCCCGTGACGTGCCGAAGCGGCGACAAAGCCGCCCACCACCCACCAATCGCTCGCGCCCCAACGAACGACTTCTACAGCCACTTACTACCTCCCATCTGCCGCAGTTTTGCTTCTACCACTGCAGATTCGGGGCAACCGCGAAGAAATGTGCCAAGGATTGTCAGTGGCCAAAAAACGTGTAAGTAGGCCATCGCTTGTGGCGGTTGGCTCCCATGTTTCTAATCTTTTCTTTTTACAGGATGCAGGAACGGGCGTGCGATTTTTGGTAGACACGGGTGCTTGTCGTTCTCTTTTGCCAAGGAAACTCTTCAAGGCACGACGTAGTCTGTCTACATCTGCCGACGTCCGCTTAGTAGCTGCCAACGGATCTGCGATACCCACCTACGGTTACGAGAACATCACATTATCGTTCGGAAATGGTAAATTCAATTGGAAGTTTCTCGTTGCTGACGTCACAATGCCAATCCTCGGTGCGGATTTCCTCTCTCATGTCCACCTTCTGGTCGATGTCGCCCACCGACGATTGGTCAACGCAGACTCGTACTTGTCGACACCTCTTCAACCCGCCCCCTCTAACCTTGCTCTCCACATCAGCGCACCCACGGATGCCTACGGCCACCTCCTCACGTCGTGCCCGGAAGTTTTCCGTCCAGAACTTCGCCAAACGCCCACGGTTCCTGCCAAGCACGGTATTTATCACCATATCAAGACGACGGGACCCCCAGTCTTCGCAAAATTCAGACGTCTGGCACCGGAACGATTGGCAGCCGCCAAACAGACGTTCGCCGAAATGGAGAAAATGGGCCTTTGCCAAAAGGCCTCCAGCCCATGGTCGTCACCCTTACAAATCGTTCTGAAGAAAAACGCTCCCTCCGTCCGTGCGGGGATTACAGGCGCCTGAACATGCAAACAGAACCGGATCACTACCCCCTCCCAAACATTGCCGATGTGACCTCCTACCTGCACAAAGGGAAGGTTTTCTCTACGCTCGACCTCCTGAAGGGGTATTATCAGGTGCCTATGAACCCAGAAGACATCCCCAAGACCGCCATCACCACTCCGTTTGGTACATACACCTTCAATTACTCCTTTTTTGGCCTTCGTAATGCTGGGGCAACGTTTCAACGTCTCATGGATGGCATCTTAGGGGACCTCCCTTTCTGTGTATGCTATGTGGACGACATACTTGTGTTCTCCTCCTCAAAAGAGGAACACCTCCGTCACCTGTGCATCGTGCTCGACCGCCTGCAACAAAACGGGCTTGTAGTCCGGTACGACAAGTGTACCTTTGGCGCCAACGAAGTGTCGTTCTTAGGGCACCGTATCACTCCTGAAGGAGTCCATCCCCTCCTTGAGAAGGTAGCAGCCGTTCAGAACTTCCCCGCGCCCTCGACCGTCAAAGCTCTGCAGGAATTCTTGGGCATGATCAACTATAATCACCGTTTTCTGCCAGCCATTGCCGCCACTCTTGCTCCCCTCTACGCCTCCCTCAAGGGCAAGCCAAAGGACCTGAAGTGGGGTCCCCTTCAAGAAGCAGCCTTCTGCAATGCAAAGAAGGCCCTATCAACTGCTGCGGCTCTCACTTTTCCTATCCCACACGCCCCTCTCCTTTTCTCCACCGATTCCAGCAACGTCGCTATTGGTGCAGTACTCGAGCAGGTGGTCAAAGGCTCGCCCCGCCCATTGGCCTTCTTCAGCAGAAAACTGTCCAAGGCAGAATCGGGTTATTCTACCTTCGATCAAGAATTGCTGGCGGTGAACTTGGCTGTCCGTCACTTTCGCCATTTCTTAGAAGGTACGCCCTTCGTCATTCGCACAGACCACATGCCTCTGGTGCACGCCTTCACTCGACAATCTGACGGCTGGTCCGCCCGTCAACGCCGACATCTCTCCGCCGTGGCTGAATACAATTGCACCCTCCAATTCGTCCCTGCGAAAATGAATCCCGTTGCCGATGCCCTGTCAAGAAACACGTTGACTGCCGTTCAACTGGGATTGGATTACAACGCCCTGGCTGAAGCCCAACAACAGGATCCAGAGTATCAAGCTTGTAGGACTTCCTGCACGTCAATCCGTTGGGAAGATTTTCCCCTCGAAGACTCCAACACCACCCTCCTCTGTGACGTCAGTACTGGTAGACCGCGACCTTGGATTCCTGCTCCCATGCGCAGACAGGTGTTTGATTTCATTCACGGCCTTTCACATCCCTCGTGCCGTTCTACTGCACAGCTGCTGAAGGCAAAGTTCATTTGGCACGGCATTTCTAAGGATGCTAAGGATTGGGTCCGCGCCTGTACTTCTTGCCAAACTTCCAAAGTACATCGACACACGGATTCAGGAGTGGGCACCTTTCCTCAACCTCAGTGTCGTTTCGCACACATTCATGTCAACGTTGTAGGCCCCCTACCCACATCACAAGGACATCGTTACCTGTTTACCGTCATTGACCGCTCCACTCGTTGCCTGAAGCATTTCCCATGGAAACTGCAACGTCCGCCTCATGTACATCTGCCTTACTCTCTGGATGGATTTCAAGATTCGGTATCCCCGAGCATATTACTTCTGACAGGGGAACCACTTTCACCTCTCAATTGTGGACGTCATTAGCGAATCTCCTGGGCATCACCCTACATCAGACAACGGCCTACAACCCCGCTGCCAATGGAATGGTTGAACGTTTTCATCGCACCCTCAAAGCAGCTTTGATGTCCCGCTGCAAGGATTGCAACTGGTTTACTCAACTTCCCTGGGTCCTCCTGGGACTAAGGACCACTCCTAAAGATGCCCTCGACGTCTCGGCAGCTGAAATGGTGTATGGTGACCCGTTGGTCGTCCCTGCCGAATTTTTTCCTTCTACAACCTCCTCCGACGATCTCCAGCGCATACGTCACGTCGTGGGAAAATTTACTCCGTGCCGCCAGACTTACAAGCCCCCAGCGAAGCATCACATACCAACGGACTTGCACTCTGCAACGCACGTCTTCCTGCGCAACGACACTAGCAAGCCACCAATAACGCCCCCTTACACGGGCCCTTTCCTTGTGATCCGACGCAGTCCGAAAGCATTCCTACTAAACATTCGGGGCAAAGAAGACTGGGTCTCCATTGATCGTCTAAAACCTGCTTATCTTCTGCCAGATGACCCGCCTACAGTTCGCCTCTCTAGATCAGTATGTCATTTTTAGGGGGGGAGCCATATACCAACCGTGTGGCACACAATTGTACATGATTATGTTGTATATATTATGCTTGTATCTGCGCTCTTCCCTCGCACTAAAAAGAACCTGAATGATCATGTCTCCGTTTTGCTCTGTAACATTGTCTGTCTCTCGAACAGGTCATGTCCTGTTGCCTTGAGGTTTTGTATATAAAGAAAAGTGTTCCTTAATAAAACTCAGTTGATTGAATCCTGCTTTTGAGTTAACAACTCCTCTCTCGGCCCGTCACAGTTTCAAAAAATGCGGTTGATCTAATCATAAAGCGGAAGACCTTTTACATTTAAGTATCAGTTGAAATTAACAATGAGTCATATGGGACAATCTTCGTAACTAGCTGATTTATGAAACTTTGCTTAATTCATTACCTGAAGTTTTCTTTTCATTCAGTTTTGGGGTATTCCTTGTGTTGATGGTGAATTGTTGCAAAATTGCAATTTTTTTCAGATTCTAAGGATGATATTAAAATTATCCTCCTTTCATATATCCAACCCCGGAATAATGAATGATTGACAAGAGCTCATTCTGCAAATGGACACAAAATGAATCTCTTGCATTACCTGGAAGTCCATCATTCTTAAAACTCCAATTACATTTCGACAGTCATTCGACTTCCCTCAGCAGTAAAAGTTATTTCTAGAAGTCTAAGAAATATCAGGCTATGCCTTTTCAGAGCAACGAAACGTCTAAGCCTTGAAAACCTTAATGAAGGGTTGTATTCAAGATTAATATTTTAATTTTCAGGAATATTTCATAATAAACTTGGTGTATCTTATCTTTGAGAAATTACCCTTTGTAAATCAATATAATTTACTGTTTAAATTCAATATCACAAAGGCTTTTTTAACCCTTTGTTTAATTTTACCTCTCCTTATAAAAAATATCCATTGAAAGCTGCGCTGTACACATATACACACACACGCACACACACACGCACACACACACGCACACACACACACACACATATATATATATATATATATATATATATATATATATATATATATATATGATAGTCTACATAAGGAAAATTGAAAGTTGTGTATATGTAGAAATGCTCTACAGTTTCATCCGCCAATGGACCTCTTCTTGGAGCGTTTTTTATGCTTTGCATAATAAACGCTCCAAGAAGAGGTTCATTGGCGGACGAAACTGTAGAGCATTTCTACATATACACAACTTTCAATTTTCCTTATGTAGACTACCATATATTGAGTTATCTTCGCGCTGAGGAAGATTACATCTATAATATATATATATATATATATATATATATATATATATATATATATATATATATATATATATATATATATATATAATGTATATTTACAGATAGATAGATAGATAGATAGATAGATAGATAGATAGATATTTTTGTGTGTATTAAGGTAATAAATGGATAATTTAATATGAACCATAGAACCTCTCTACACAACTTTCTATAGCTGAATTATTCATGCCCTAAAATAAGACACGTTCAGTTTTATAGAGGACATTTTAATTAAATTACGCAAATATCGACAATAATTATAATGCATTATAAAAACGTTCACCTAAAAACAATTCTAGTTTTCTGATGAACTTTTTGTGACGCCATTTGCATTAGTATCAGATGGGAATTATCGAGAGAGTAATGACATATATAATTAGTATCAATTCAGTTCTGTTTTATTGTTAGATGATATCTTTTGATTTTGATGATTAGTTGTCTTTAGAATATTAAAAAATCAAGAATAAACTATTTTCATTCTGCTACATCACTTGCTCTCGCTGCATAGCCTCTACAACGTATACAATGTTTCCAAAAATCTAAAGTAAATGGTAACAACACCTCTGGCACCTACTGCACAGCCTCTAGAGCGTTTAGAACGATTCCAGAAGGATAAAATCCTTTGATCCTTTGATGGCTGTTTTTCTGGTCCCATACAGCAGGAGAACCCCACTCTCTACAGGACCTCCGCTGTCGTTTTACCGTGTTCATTCAGAGTACTTATCGTTTCACATCACTTATTGTTCATTTACTGTTAAATCGTCACTGTTGAAAGATTTTTTAAATAAGAAAGTCTTCAGTTTCCTCTTAAAAGCCTTAGTGTCTTCAATCATTCGAATGTTTCGTAGGAGCTTATTATATAGTCTCGGGGCCAGATATTTAAAGGCTCTGGGGCATAAAGTAGACATATATCTAGGTTCCAACAGTTTGAAGCCATCTGTTACTATTCTCGTGTTGACACGATTTGTTTGCTATGCAATATGTAGCAATTCTCTCAAGTATTTTGGACGACTGGTTCTGATAACTTGGAGTGTTATTGTACATATTTTAAATTCAATTCTCGCTTTAATCGGCAGCCTATGTAAATTGATTAGTATAGGAGTGATCCTTTTATCAGTCTAGCTCCTCTGTTTATTATGTTTTGTAATTTCTTAAGTTGCACTTTAGGTAAATTATAATAGAGTTGCAGTAGTCAATCCTGGTAATAACACAGTTTATCACAAGTTTCTTTACAGAATTTTCGTCCAGGTATTTTTTTATAAACGCAATATTTCTTAGATGATAACCAACAATTTTATTACATTATTTATTTGGGCATTTAGAGACAGGTTACAATCAAGAAATAAATCTAGATCTCGAACTTTACTAGATATCGGCACCGAGTCATTATTTATGTTCATTTGAATATTACCAAAGTTTCTCACGCCGTTTCTCTTACCCACCACCATGAATTCAGTTTAGTCCTCATTTAATTTTAGTTGTTTAAATATCATCCATTATCCAAAACTATCGAGGATTCGGTTTAGAATTTCAGTAGTGTCATCTATATCTTTTATGGAGAAGTAAAATTTGTGTCATCTGCAAATAGTTTGAACTTCACGCCATGCCTTTGTAGTAATTTCGATAGACCAATAGTATAAATGCAGAATAAGATTGGGCAAAGTATACTTCCCTGGGGTACCCCTCTGAATAAGGGTTCATATGATGAATAAGAGTTTCCAATTTCTACTCAGTAATTTCTACCAACTAAGTAGTCTTTTAAGTATTCGAAGGCTTGATCTTCAACGCCGATGGACTGTAGATCATTCAGTAGCAGTTCATGCACGATTGTATCAAAAGCAGCACTGAGATCGAGCAGTATTAGGATACCACATTTATTTTCATCCATCATTTCCAGCATATCATTTACAACAGAGCAGATAGCTGTCTCCGTAGAGTACAGTTTTCTGTAAGCAGATTGGTTCTCTGGCAAATCTATTACTTCTAAGTGACTGACTAGTGTGACTAGTTGTTCAAGAATTACATTTCAAGCACTTTTGAAACTGATTCGAAATAGATCTATATGAGCTTAATTCCTGGTAGTCCAGTGCATTTTTCAGAACTGGTGTGACTATAGTCATTTTCTCAGATTTAGGAAACTTACATTCATCAATGCTTGCATTTGCTATTCTCATTATTATTTCGGCTATATTAGAAATGTTTCTCTCTCCAATTACTGAAGATATTGGCATAGGATCGATCGCGCAGTTTGTTTTCTTTGCTCTCTTGATAATTCTGGTGATGTCATCTTGTGTTGTTGTTAAATCGTATTAATTTTGTCTGTGTGCCTGGTGTATCATTAATCTGATGTTGAGTATTTACAACTGACCTGGGTATATTTTCAATTTTGTTTTTAAAGAATACTAGAAAATTTTCTGTTAGTTCCTGGTCACTGTATCCAACAGGTAGCTTCTTAACTTTTACATTTCCCATTATACCATTCAGGAGACGATATAACTTATTTATGTCTGTTGCTGCTTCGAAGATCTTTCTCTTATAGTATTAACTTTTTCCCCCTTCTTAGTAGGTAGTTATATTGACGCGCAGCAGTTTTGTATTCTACCCAAGTACTTTCAGTTTTTAACCTATTTCACTTTCTTTCTTTACGTCTTTTTTCCCTATTTTTTTTACCAAAGTCTCTCCGTCAAACCAAGGAGATTGGTCTTTTACAGTTGTAGTCTTTTCCATTGGTGGGCACATGTTATCATATTCACTTTTACTCACTTTATTATTAGTTGTCGTAAGACAGTTAGAACACTTAGCTCCTAACAGACGTTGGTCACCAGCTGTGGTGGCCTATTTGGATCGTCCCTTCCTCGTCATTGTCAGACTGGTGTTCAAGTCCAGCTCTGGCACGATAGTTTCTTGTAGTGTCTGTAACTTCACCATTTTTGTGACCTAAGGCTGGCGAATTTTCAGGAGCCTTTAAGTCTACCAGCTGAATCCTCAGCAGCCATTGCCTGGGCTTCCGTGGTCCTACCTTGGGTGGAGAGTTGGCTTGGGTGCAGGTCCTACGTATATATATGATCTGTCTCTAAGGCATTGCTAACTTCCCTTACCTCTGCGATTCATGGGTGGATTTTAAACTTTTAAGACTTTAATCGAATCGATATATATGATGATTTCTTGCAATAATTTTTCTAAGTTTTAATAAAAAGAATGTTAAACCTGAAGTATTGCAGCATTGTGGTAATGCCCATTTTTTTGCTCATGTGTATTAATTTGAAAAACATTCGCTCAAAAAATAAAAGATCCCTTTGAATTCATTGGACTATGATTAGCTTCCGCAGCAAAGTGTCAATCATTATAATGTAAAAAGAATTAAGGTGAGGTTTTGGATTTCATGATAGAACTAATCAATGTTGAAGGATATTTATAGAATAATTTGCGAGCAAACACAACCAACGGCTATTAATTCCGCTAATAAATTGAATATAAACAGAGTTAAACTTTGCAAA
>NC_090725.1:53322911-53327911 GCF_036898095.1 Palaemon carinicauda | reverse complement strand
TGTTTATGTGCTCACCAATTTGTTTTTACAACATTAATCAAATAACATACATTATTCGTAAAATTTATATATGAACTTATTCTTCCTGATTAATTTCGAAAGATTTCTTGGCTTTACCGATTGGTGAAAAAGAAAATCATTTGATTATTTTTTTTTCAACTGGTATACTCTGTGATGTATTGATGAGTAGTAACGTGTTTCATTTTCTATTTTTAAAGTAGTTCTGCCCAAATTTATGTTTGGTTTAATTAGTGAGAATGATGACTGGAAAACTTGAATCATTTGGCTTTTTTATTATTTCTGCTTTGGGGTGGCCTATTTGGTAACGTCCCTGACTGGTGATCGTCAAACTGCTTTTTGAATCCCGCTCAAACTCGTTACTTCCTTTGGTCACTGCATCCTAACCTTCCTTGTGAGCTAAGGATGGGAGAATTTGATGGAGCCTATAGGTCTACCTGCTGAATCATCAACATTCTTTTCCAGGCCCTCCCTGGTCTTACCCTGGATGGAGAAAGGCCTCTGGTGTTGATCAGTAAATATTGTCAGTCTCTGGGGCATTGTTCTGCTTGGTCGGGCAATATCATTGTCCTTTGCTTCTTCGATTCATGAGTGACATTTATACCCTTTAAACGGCTAAAGATTTATTAAAGGAGCACAGAGAAGTAAAATGGAATCTGAAAGGAAGATAGATTTGCTATTAGGTAAATACATGGGATCTATTTTTATACACCGTAGAGAGAAATATTTGATAGATCCATAAAATCTGGCAGATATCCAATCATATTAACTGATGTGTGCAATCCAAACTAAATTTATACATTTATTTCCCAATTGGTTAGTTTGCATCGGAAATCGAGTTTGCATTGCCTTGCATGAAAGAGGGAGAGAGATTACGAAAATGAAGCAGGTTCATGAAAAAGGTATATAAGCAGAAAAGAGAAATGCAGACCAAAAGAGACCTTGGTTATTGAATGTTATACAAAAAACACGAATTTTTTGTTTTGTCTTTTGGCATCCTAATTTCATTTAATTATAGCCAATAGTACCGATTTTCCATAAGTAAACCAAGCTAGGCATATGTATAGTTTGGGATTAAAATGCGATAAATTGAAACTAGTAAGAAAATGTTTTATTTTGACTCTATGCATTAAATGAAAATGGCTTCGAATCTCTACTTTAGAAAAACGTATGAAATGATTATATTTTAATTTACATTCCGTAAGATTTTCTAACTTACATCTCCCGTTAGCAAGTTTTTTCCTCCTGATTTTTTCTATATTGTGGCAGTGTACACAGAAAAATACATTGCACAGGAAAAAAGTCTTACATTTTCTGTTTCAAATGCATTCATAGATAAAAATTCCATTTCAAGACAGCATCTTGTAAGCCTCCTATAACTCTTCCTCCCCAATGGTAAGAACGAAGTGAAAAAATCCTTCTACAGACACACACAAACATACATACATACATACATATATATATATATATATATATATATATATATATATATATATATATATATATATATATATGTGTGTGTGTGTGTGTGTGTGTGTCTTGGTGTGTGTGCGTGTGTGTGCGTGCGTGTATGTGTGTGAAGGTATATTTGTATATGAATTTTCTTTATTAAATTATATGAGGAAGGTTATTTGATAAAATAAAAAAATAATAATAATAAATACGACAACGCTGGAAACAAATCAGAAACCAACCGTAGGCTCTGTTTATTCCGGAAGCGCCACCTCGTTGATTGCTCAGATAATTTACTTCAAATTCCCCTGTATTTTCCACTAACCGATTGAGCATTCATGAATCTGCCTCGTTAGGGCCAATTCAAACGTGACGTCATCGCCCTGAGGGGAAAGAACTATTATGAGAGCTTAATAATGACAATAATTAGGGAGGGGGGTGAAGCCCAAGGGATCGAAGGAATAATCATCCAATTTCAAAAGCGGTTTTTCCTTTTATTTTCAAAAAGCTCAGCTGCCAGAGACAAAAATTGCGTCTCTCTCTCTCTCTCTCTCTCTCTCTCTCTCTCTCTCTCTCTCTCTCTCTCTCTATATATATATATATATATATATATATACTATATATATATATATATATATATATATATATATATATATATATATATATATATATATATATATATGACATTCATAACTCTTAATATCGAATTCACTTTGCCTCAGGAGAGTGAGCTCACTATATTTAGAAGTATTTATAGGTTATATGAATAAATGATAAACACGAGTAAATGTAAAAAAATTATATATACATATATATATATATATATATATATATATATATATATATATATACTATTATATATATATATATATATATATATATATATATATATATATATATATATATATTTATATATATACTATATATATATATATATATATATATATATATATATATATATATATATATATATATATATATATATAAAGTATATATACTTACTCTTACTCTGGGGGCTTCGGAACAGACTGATCCATAAACGCTTTGACCATTCGTCTCTAAAGAGCCCTATCCTCCGCAAGTTCCATCCACGCATTGAGGTCTAATAACATTGGAAATAAGCAGTAGTCCTGAGAGAGCTATCAATTTATGACTGTGGCACCTGCGCCACTCTCCAGTTTCGTCATCCCAAACCGGTCCCCAGATCCGCCTCACGATACTGCGTTGAAAAACTTTAAAAAAGATTATTTTCCAAATGCCTAGTGGGTACCCATATTTCACATCCGTATACGACCACTGGACGGATAATGGCGTTATATATTTGTGTTTTTTGTGGGTCTAGATAAAATTCTGGATCTTGAGGTGTTATTGAGTACCCATGAACATCTCGTCCTTAGTTTAACTTCTTCCTGGATCATGTTGTGTATCGTTATGGTGGAACCAAGATAGTTAAATGTGGATACTGCTTCCAGTTGTGATCCTCCAAAATCCCTATCTTCAACTAGATTTGGTGTTCTTGAAACCTCCGATATCTTAGTTTTTGCATTGTTTATTTTCATGCCTGTACGTTCTTGTACTGTTTTTAAACTGTACGTACGCTTCTTCTATGCTAAGTAGTTGGTCTCCACAAAGGTCCACATCATCGGCATATCCAAGTATATATATATATATATATATATATATATATATATATATATATATATATATATATATATATATATATATATATATATATATATATATATATATATATACTGTATATATTGATCTCGTGATATTTAAAAAGATGCAACAGTACACTTGATTGCCACCATGGACTTTTTTTCTGTTGAAATAAAGTTAGTCACTGATCGCTTGTGCCGATTATCTACTTCAAATTTGCTTAGTTTTCTTTTTTAGTAAAAAATATTCAAAGATAGTCAGTCGATAATCATATTATCCCAAACATCATGCGACCTATTGATATTATACTTTTACTGAATTCAAACTATATATATATATATATATATATATATATATATATATATATATATATATATATGTGTGTGTGTGTGTGTGTGTATGTGTGTGTGTATATACATATATATATCACGCAAGTCAGGTGATAAGTGAGTGGTAAGGTGAATTCGCATAACAAAACTTTTTTAAACGAACATGGAGCTTACATACCAATACTTGCAAGCAAGAACATAAAAAAAAGGAGCTATTAGGGTTATACAGGTTGGCCTATTAACAGTGATAAGATAATAAGCAAAACTGTTTCAGTGTACGAGCGTGTATGAAACATGTGCAGTACATGGTTCCTCCCCCCCCCAAAAAAAAAAGTCTAATATGTGAAAGCGGTCAACCTGCTCTTTAGAGGAGTACTATTAGCTGGTTATGTGGATTGAGGTATGCAGATTTTAGGTTATCAATGGAGACCCAGTCTTTTTTACTCGAATGTAAAGAGGCTTTGGCACATGACGGATCACGAGGAAAGGGCCCGTGTAAGGGGGCCTTAGCTGTTGCTTGCTAGTGTCATTGCACATGAAAACCTACGCTTCTGAGTGCAGATCTGTCAGTATTTGTTGCTTAGCTGTGTGCTTGTAAGTCTGGTGGCAAGGAGTAAAGTTTCACACAACGTGAAGTAGGCGCTGGAGAATGTCGGAGAAGGTTGCAGACGGAAAAAAAATCGGAAAGGGCCATACACCATACACCATTTCAGCTGCTGAGACATACAGAGTATCTTTAGGAGTATTTCTTATTTCCAGAAAGTCTCAGGGAAGCTGGATAAACTAATTGGAGTCCTTGCAGCCGGACATTGAAGCTGTTTTGAGGGTACAATGAAAACGTTCAACCATCCTGTTGGCATCAGGGTTGTAGGTGGTTGTCTGATGTAGGATGATTCCCAGGAGATTTGCTAATGATGTTCATAATTGAGAGGGGAAAGTGGTACCACTATCAGAAGTAATATGTCAGGGATACCAAATCTTGCAAGTCAGCCTGAGAGTAATGTGGATGTACATGAGGCAGATGTTGCAGTTTTCATGGGAAGGGCTTTAAACCAGCGCGTGGAGCGGTCGATGATAGTGAACAGGTAATGATGTCCTTGTGACGTGGGTAGGGGCACTACTAATTCGACGTGAATGTGGTCAAAATGACGGAAAACTTGAGGAAAGATGCCGACTCCTGAATCCTTGTGCCAATGTACTTTTTAAGTTTGTTATGAAGTAGAGGCATAGACCCTATCTTCAGTAGCTGTGCAGTAGATCGGCGCGAAGGATGGGAAAGGCCATAAAAAAAATAAAACCCTTTTTCGCACCTGAGAGCAGGTATCCACGGTCTACGTCTACCAGTACTGAGGTCACAGAGGAGGGTGGTGTTGGAGTCACCGAGTGGGACGTCTTCCTGAGAGAGGGATGTGCAGAATGTTCTACATGCTTGGTACTCTGGATCTTATGTTGGGCTTCTGCCAAGGACATATAATCCAATCCCAGGTGAATAGTGGCCAATGTGTGTCTTGACAGGGCATCAGCATTATGATTCAATTT
>NC_090725.1:53302911-53310411 GCF_036898095.1 Palaemon carinicauda | reverse complement strand
CTTGAATTCCTCACATAATGATTTATGCTTCATAGGGAAAAACTATGGAAAATGGCGCAACTAGCTTTCAGTTTTAGCGTTAGATATTTACCTAAGCATTGGTCTCTTGGCGCTATGCAGTACTTGCTATTTAGCTATCCCCTGCTCCAATTTTACCTTTCACTCGAGTCACTTCAAGTTATCATTTGATTTTTTAGTGTGCATCTATACTTCATTTTTTTTTTTTTTTGGCAATCTGCGACATTCTGGGCTATTCTCTGATGTGAAATATCATTATTCTCTTCACTTAATATTATGTCTTCAACCAATGTTCTTTATGTCATTCCCTCATCCTATTATGAAAGAGCTTGCTTCCTTTCAATCTAGTTCTGCTCTGTAATACAAAAAGACCAGTTGCATCTCTTTCTCTTGAACTCTTGCATTACTAAAAAACCACCTTCTCTCTATCTCTTACTTTATTTATGATCCCTGATCAGTCCTTTTGACACTTCCCGGAAAAAAAATTTAGCCCTTTTCACACTTCCAAGATAGAAAATTAACCATGGTTTTACTTTTTTTTTTCTTTTTTTAAGTGACATTGGAAGTCATAATTCTGACTTAATCCCACTTGGGTTAGTAATTCCTAAAGAGAATGCCTAATTAGCTGAATCATATATTGACAGAAACCGCAGGAATCTGGAATCATAAAAGGAAATTGGAAATCCAAATCCCTCTTTCAGTAATCCTTTTCTCCCACACATGATCATCAACACCTCTCTGATGAGATTAATTACGTTATATATTTTCGGAGAAAAAGCTCAAATTGATGCTTGATGAGATATTAGACGGCATTTTTTCATTGAATTTTGTGTAATTACGGTTTTCCAGGACTTACATAAGGGCAATCATTTGCTCGTTAATGAAAACTTTCTTTTTCTTTATGTGTATGACCTCACTAACAATTTGCAATTTTGGAAGTTTCTAAAAGAAATTACATTTTAGAAATAATATGGTTTTTTTTTTCCTAACTATAAAAACCTGAGCCCTTTAATAGTAGTGTGAATTCAATAAAGCGGGAGTCTCTGCTGGTAGAATTTCTACCTAAGTGTATGCAGTTACTAGCAAGTTGCAGGAAAACCTCGGCTGGTATATTTCTACCTAGGTGTAAGTAGTTACGGGTGAGTTGCAGGGAGACATTGGTTCCTTACCATAAAACTAAATAGCCATTTTCACCTTCACCTAGGACTTGCGGCGTGGGTGAGGCCGGTTTTAGTGGCCTACTGGAAATGTCCCTGCCTGGCGTTCTAATGAACTGAGGTTAAAATCACTCTCAAAGTCGACAGTTTTTTGTTGAGTCTGCAACCCAACTATCCTTGTGAACTAAAACTGCTGGGTTTGCGGAAGCCTATAGGTAAGCCTGCAATAACAATTTATTACTAGAGAACAAAAGCCTCTTAATACTCACGTCACCAAAACCTATTCCATAAAATGTATCAAAACTTTACATGGATTTCAAATTTATTTCAAACTCTTGGCTGACCTCAGTGTTCATCAAATATTTTTTTCCAGAGGTAGACCTTTTAAGAAATGACAACAGAAACCATTGAGCAATTCATTACAAGTATAGTTTTGTGCTATGAGCAAGTTTACATGATCTATATTTCTCTATGAATACCAGCATCACCTATAAAAGCAGCATTCATAAAATAAATTTCACTTGTCCTAGTGCTTCATAGACAGTTCCTAGAGCGCCGGAACTTGTCTGAGTACATTTGTGTCCCCAAACACTGACTATTTGTATTGATCGAAAGGGAAAAGGTATTTACTTTTTTTTTTCTTTTCTTTTTACGTATGAGGGAACATTTACATTAATTACGCTCACCTTTTTCGGAGATATCCAAGACATAGTTACTTTGGTTTATGTATTTTCCGATATCATTTCGAGTAAAATATGGGAAAGCTCAGAGGCTCCAATTAAGAACTTTATCAATATAAGAGGGAATGACAAAGAGAACAAAGATTTTTCTATGATCGTTAATTAATACGTGAGCTCAATTGATCACAATTACAGCCCGAGGCTATATCCCACTGGAAAAGTGAATATCCTCTGTACTTATTTCCAGTGGAGTTTAAGATACGATAGATTTGTTTTTAGAAAATATACGTAATGAATATAACTGGCCAAATAAAGAGTGAAACTATTTTTCCTATCAAAACGAAAACGATACCATTGATATAATATCTCTCTTACAGTTGGATAATTTTTTTTCAACGTTGAATTTTTACACGGTAGCTCTGAACCTGATTTTTTTTCTAAATTTCTTGATTCCTTCTGCTTATGAACTGTACATGGACGAGGTAAATTCATGTTTTTTTCTTTATTCTAATCATGTTATGCTTATTATGCCTCAATAACACATGACTCTTTTCAACATGGCAACTCTTACAAAAATTTTATTTTCCAAAATAATACTTTCCTCTTAAAACGAGCAGTATAACTGATCTCTCTCTCTCTCTCTCTCTCTCTCTCTCTCTCTCTCTCTCTCTCTCTCTCTCTCTCTCTCTCTCTCTCTCTCTCTCTCTATATATATATATATATATATATATATATATATATATATATATATATATATATATATATATATATATATCGATGACTATGTTCACCCGTACATCTGTTTCCTAATTCACCCAATACTCATTTCACACTTCACCCCACTGCTTGAATTCTTCACATAATGATTTATGCTTCATAGGGAAAAACTATGGAAAATGGCCCCACTAGCTTTCAGTTTTAGCTTTAGATATTTACCTAAGCATTGGTCTCTTGGCGCTAAGCAGTACTAGCTCTTTAGCTATCCCCTGCTCCAATTTTACATTCACTCGAGAATACATAACTTTATCCTTGGTCACTTTAAGTTATCATTTGATTTTTTAGTGTGAATCTATACTTCTTTGATTTTTTATTCTATTTTATTTTATTTTATTTTTTTTTTTTTTGGCAATCTGTGACATTCTGGGCTATTCTCTGATGTGAAATATCATTATTCTCTTCACTTAATATTATGTCTTCAACCAATGTTCTTTATGTCATTCCCTCATCCTATTATGAAAGAGCTTGCTTCCTTTCAATCTAGTTCTGTTCTGTAATACAAAAAGACCAGTTGCATCTCTTTCTCTTGAACTCTTGCATTACTAAAAAACCACCTTCTCTCTATCTCTTACTTTATTTATGATCCCTGATCAGTCCTTTTGACACTTCCCGGAAAAAAAATTTAGCCCTTTTCACACTTCCAAGATAAAAAATTAACCATGGTTTTACTTTTTTTTTTCTTTTTTTTTAAGTGACATTGGAAGTCATAATTCTGACTTAATCACACTTGGGTTAGTAATTCCTAAAGAGAATGACTAATTAGCTGAATCATATATTGACAGAAACCGCAGGAATCTGGAATCATAAAAGGAAATTGGAAATCCTAATCCCTCTTTCAGTAATCCTTTTCTCCCACACATGATCATCAACACCTCTCTGATGAGATTAATTGCTTTATATATTTTCGGAGAAAAAGCTCAAATTGATGCTTGATGAGATATTAGACGGCATTTTTTCATTGAATTTTGTGTAATTACGGTTTTCCAGGACTTACATAAGGGCAATCATTTGCTCGTTAATGAAAACTTTCTTTTTCTTTATGTGTATGACCTCACTAACAATTTGCAATTTTGGAAGTTTCTAAAAGAAATTACATTTTAGAAATAATATGGTTTTTTTTTCCTAACTATAAAAACCTGAGCCCTTTAATAGTAGTGTGAATTCAATAAAGCGGGAGTCTCTGCTGGTAGAATTTCTACCTAAGTGTATGCAGTTACTAGCAAGTTGCAGGAAAACCTCGGCTGGTATATTTCTACCTAGGTGTAAGTAGTTACGGGTGAGTTGCAGGGAGACATTGGGTCCTTACCATAAAACTAAATAGCCATTTTCACCTTCACCTAGGACTTGCGGCGTGGGTGAGGCCGGTTTTAGTGGCCTACTGGAAATGTCCCTGCCTGGCGTTCTAATGAACTGAGGTTAAAATCACTCTCAAAGTCGATAGTTTTTTGTTGAGTCTGCAACCCAACTATCCTTGTGAACTAAAACTGCTGGGTTTGCGGAAGCCTATAGGTAAGCCTGCAATAACAGTTTATTACTAGAGAACAAAAGCCTCTTAATACTCACGTCACCAAAACCTATTCCATAAAATGTATCAAAACTTTACATGGATTTCAAATTTATTTCAAACTCTTGGCTGACCTCAGTGTTCATCAAATATTTTTTTCCAGAGGTAGACCTTTTAAGAAATGACAACAGAAACCATTGAGCAATTCATTACAAGTATAGTTTTGTGCTATGAGCAAGTTTACATGATCTATATTTCTCTATGAATACCAGCATCACCTATAAAAGCAGCATTCATAAAATAAATTTCACTTGTCCTAGTGCTTCATAGACAGTTCCTAGAGCGCCGGAGCTTGTCTGAGTACATTTGTGTCCCCAAACACTGACTATTTGTATTGATCGAAAGGGAAAAGGTATTTACTTTTTTTTTTCTTTTTTTTTTACGTATGAGGGAACATTTACATTAATTACGCTCACCTTTTTCGGAGATATCCAAGACATAGTTACTTTGGTTTATGTATTTTCCGATATCATTTCGAGTAAAATATGGGAAAGCTCAGAGGCTCCAATTAAGAACTTTATCAATATAAGAGGGAATGACAAAGAGAACAAAGATTTTTCTATGGTCGTTAATTAATACGTGAGCTCCATTGATCACAATTACAGCCCGAGGCTATATCCCACTGGAAAAGTGAATATCCTCTGTACTTATTTCCAGTGGAGTTTAAGATACGATAGATTTGTTTTTAGAAAATATACGTAATGAATATAACTGGCCAAATAAAGAGTGAAACTATTTTTCCTATCAAAACGAAAACGATACCATTGATATAATATCTCTCTTACAGTTGGATCATTTTTTTTCAACGTTGAATTTTTACACGGTAGCTCTGAACCTGATTTTTTTTCTAAATTTCTTGAATCCTTCTGCTTATGAAGTGTACATGGACGAGGTAAATTCATGTTTTTTTCTTTATTCTAATCATGTTATGCTTATTATGCCTCAATAACACATGACTCTTTTCAACATGGCAACTCTTACAAAAATGTTATTTTCCAAAATAATACTTTCCTCTTAAAACGAGTAGTATAACTGATCTCTCTCTCTCTCTCTCTCTCTCTCTCTCTCTCTCTCTCTCTCTCTCTCTCTCTCTCTCTCTCTCTCTCTCTCTCTATATATATATATATATATATATATATATATATATATATATATATATATATATATCGATGACTATGTTCACCCGTACATCTGTTTCCTAATTCACCCAATACTCATTTCACACTTCACCCCACTGCTTGAATTCTTCACATAATGATTTATGCTTCATAGGGAAAAACTATGGAAAATGGCCCCACTAGCTTTCAGTTTTAGCGTTAGATATTTACCTAAGCATTGGTCTCTTGGCGCTAAGCAGTACTAGCTCTTTAGCTATCCCCTGCTCCAATTTTACCTTTCACTCGAGAATACATAACTTTATCCTTGGTCACTTCAAGTTATCATTTGATTTTTTAGTGTGCATCTATACTTCTTTTATTTTTTATTCTATTTTTTTTTTTTTGCAATCTGTGACATTCTGGGCTATTCTCTGATGTGAAATATCATTATTCTCTTCACTTAATATTATGTCTTCAACCAATGTTCTTTATGTCATTCCCTCATCCTATTATGAAAGAGCTTGCTTCCTTTCAATCTAGTTCTGTTCTGTAATACAAAAAGACCAGTTGCATCTCTTTCTCTTGAACTCTTGCATTACTAAAAAACCACCTTCTCTCTATCTCTTACTTTATTTATGATCCCTGATCAGTCCTTTTGACACTTCCCGGAAAAAAAATTTAGCCCTTTTCACACTTCCAAGATAGAAAATTAACCATGGTTTTACTTTTTTTTTCTTTTTTTTAAGTGACATTGGAAGTCATAATTCTGACTTAATCCCACTTGGGTTAGTAATTCCTAAAGAGAATGCCTAATTAGCTGAATCATATATTGACAGAAACCGCAGGAATCTGGAATCATAAAGGGAAGTCGGAAATCCAAATCCCTCTTTCAGTAATCCTTTTCTCCCACACATGATCATCAACACCTCTCTGATGAGATTAATTACGTTATATATTTTCGGAGAAAAAGCTCAAAGTGATGCTTGATGAGATATTAGACGGCATTTTTTCATTGAATTTTGTGTAATTACGGTTTTCCAGGACTTACATAAGGGCAATCATTTGCTCGTTAATGAAAACTTTCTTTTTCTTTATGTGTATGACCTCACTAACAATTTGAATTTGGGAAGTTTCTAAAAGAAATTACATTTTAGAAGTAATATGTCTTTTTTTTTTCTTAACTATACAAACCTGAGCCCTTTAATAGTAGTGTGAATTCAATAAAGCGGGAGTCTCTGCTAGTAGAATTTCTACCTAAGTGTATGCAGTTACTGGCAAGTTGCAAGAAAACCTCGGCTGGTAGATTTCTACCTAGGTGTAAGTAGTTACGGGTGAGTTGCAGGGAGACATTGGGTCTTTACCATAAAACTAAATAGCCATTTTCACCTTGACCTAGGACTTGCGGCGTGGATGAGGCCGGTTTTAGTGGCCTACTGGAAATGTTCCTGCCTGGTGTTCTAATGAACTGGGGTTAAAATCACTCTCAAAGTCGATAGTTTTTTGTTGAGTCTGCAACTCAACTATCCTTGTGAACTAAAACTGCTGGGTTTGAGGAAGCCTATAGGTAAGCCTGCTGATTCATCAGTAGCCATTGCACGACCTTTCTCAGTCCAATCTTGGGTGAAGGGCATTACGTACTGATCATAATGTATCATTAGTCAGTCTCTCTGGCATTTTCCTGCTACCTAGGGCAATACCACTGTGTTAATATCTATTTAGATGTCAACAAGTTTCTAAAGTTTTTTTGTTTTTTTCCTCCTACCACCATAAACTCAGTTTACTTTTTGGATCAGGCAATGAGGCTCACAAACCAGATAGTATCAAAAGGAGAAAGGAGAGGTACAGTAGATTTTTTAACCTTTAAGGAAGACTGCGGACTAAAAGAATTTTGCTTGAACTTGCCGTATTCCAGCCACTAGAAGGACAGCCACTCTATGCAAGGAGTCAAATAATGGGGATTCACGAAAGTCCTGCTCATATAGGTTCCACACCTACGACTGGAAATAGCCAGTAGGACCCCGTGTCTACACTTCTTTTTTCTTTTTCAACATACAACAATTTATAAGCAAATATAAGGAGTATAAAAAAACTAAATTTATTAATGCCAAGAGAAAGTCTGTACTTCTCGGTGGCTGAAGTGTAGGCGGTTACTCCTGTTATTTATGGTGCCCAAACTTCCTGCTGTTAACGACCTACACCTAGTTACA
>NC_090725.1:53292911-53297911 GCF_036898095.1 Palaemon carinicauda | reverse complement strand
TCATCAAACACTTCATTTATAATTCTATACATATTGTTTTTGTTATATTTCATGTTAATCTAGTTTTTAAGTATGATGTCTCTTTTATTTCTATTAATTTCTATGCTGTCTGGAGACATTGAGCGAAATCCGGGCCCAGTACGTTCTAGATTTCGTCAATGTAGTCTTCTGTATTGCAACATTCGTGGTCTTCATACAAATATTCAAGACCTTACAGTTGCGTCCAGACAGTGTGATATTCTTTTGTGCGCAGAAACTTTGGTTTCCAATATGAGACACTCATCTGAGCTCCTTATAA
The DNA here is from genome assembly GCF_036898095.1 of Palaemon carinicauda. Classification (NCBI taxonomy): domain Eukaryota; kingdom Metazoa; phylum Arthropoda; class Malacostraca; order Decapoda; family Palaemonidae; genus Palaemon; species Palaemon carinicauda. Next base: position 53,297,613 of record NC_090725.1, on the reverse strand, counting down.
CTGGTTTTAAGAAGCCAATAATGTTGAAACGTGATGCCATCCCTAGGGCCAGGGGAATGGCTGTGTATATTAGGACTGAGTACCCTGCTTCTCATAAGTCCTGCTATCAATGTGGATGTCATGAGATTCAGGTAATAAAAGTTTGTGGCAGGCATAACAACTTTTATTTGTGTTCGATCTACCGGAATCCAGACATGGATGATTCTATCTTCGATTGTCTTCTTACCATTATGGCCAAGATACAAGAAGATGATAGAAATGCTTCTTTTGTCTTTGTTGGTGATTTTAATGCTCACCATAGGGAGTGGTTAAGTTCTATCTTTCCTACCGATCGCCATGGCTTAAGAGCTTTAGACTTTGTTTCTGAATCAGGCTGTGAGAAAATCATAAATAAAGCTATTCACAGGTCTGGTAATTGCTTGGACCTCATATACACTGACTCCCCTGGTGTTATAACTAGTAAGGTTGGTTCTCCAGTCGGGACATCTGATCATGCCTTGATTTCATTAGCAGTGAAGACTGAGCAGCCTGTCCCTGATATATCATACTCTTTTAAAATTTATATGAAATCCCAAGCAGACTGGAATGGGATTTTGCATGATCTTTTGTGCTTGAATTGGTCATAATTATATAGTAGTGTATATCCTGTTGTCCCTTTGAATGAGAATCTAGTCAACATAATTGATAGGCGTATCCCTTCTCGTGTGCTAAGGTATCGACTGAAGGACAAACCGTGATTCAATGATAATTGCAGATGTGCTTATTTGGAGAAGCAGGAGGCCTATCCTCTTTGGAAGGGTAACAGATCAGATTTGACCTGGAATAACTATACTCAGCTTCGATCTTTTGCTTAGAGAGTTTATGCCTCAACTGAAAAGGAATACAATTTAACCATAAAAGTAACCCTTTCTGGTACAACTCAAGAACATAAATGGTGGTCTACCCTTAAATCTACACTCTTTGATGTTGAAGCAACAGTTCCTCCTTTTCTTAAACCAGATGGCTCAGTCACTCACTGTCCAAAGGAAAAGGCAACCCTTTTGGCTGATGTTTTTGACAGTAAACAGAGTAATGAAAAATTTGAACTTCCTCATTCCTGCTATCCCGAGGCTTAACTAACTAGTTTAGCTTTTCGATCTCGTGAAATTAAAGCTCTGTTGATGGACCTTGATGCTTATGGAGGTGTAGACCCAAATGTTATTTTTCCTTTGTTTTTTTATAAAGACAGCAGATTTCTTAGTTCCAAAGTTTTCTGTTATTTTGCGCAAGATAGCAAGAAGAGGAGCTTTTAGCACTTGTTGGAGAATTGGTAATGTTACTCCTCTATATAAATGTGTTTGTGGTAGCTCAAGTCCCACAGATTACCACCCAATTTCCATAATTCCCATATTATCTAAAGTTTTTGAACGTCGTCTGGCAAAACATCTTAATAGGTTTGCTGAGGGTAATCATCTATTCCCTAGTTTGTAATTTGGTTTTCGTAAAGGCCTTGAAGCATGTGATGCCCTTCTTACAATCTCCAATGGTGTACAGAAATCCCTCGATTGTGGTCAGGAAGTTCATATGATTGGCCTTGATTTTAGTGCTGCCTTTGACCGTGTTAACCATGAGGCCCTTGTTTTCAAACTCAAACAGTTGGGAGTTGGTGGGTCGTTTCCTAGCATTATTATTGATTTTTTAAGTAATAGATCTCAAAGAGTTGTTGTTAATGGGCACCATAGTGAGTATAGGAATGTGATATCCGGTGTTCCACAGGGTGGTGTTCTTGGCCTAATACTTTTCATACTATATACACATGACATGTGGTTTGGCCTAGAAATCAAGCTTGTTGCATATGCAGATGATGCAACTCTCTTTGCAACAATTCCATCCCCTGAATGTAGATCTAGGGTTGGTGAATCCCTTAATAGAGATTTAGCTAAAATTAGTGCATGGTGCAAATTATGGGGTATGAAGTTGAATCCTAACAAAACTCAAAGTATGATTGTAAGTAGGTCAAGGACGGTGGCTCCTCAACATCTGGATCTCAGTATTGATAATGCTTCTTCAAATTTGTATGAATCTTTCAAAATTTTAGGTGTGAATCTCGACAGCAAATTTACTTTTGAGAAACACATTAGGTCTGTGTCTTCTTCAATTGCACAAAAAAGTGGCTAATTAAGAAAGTCTTTTAAGATTTTCGGTGATCAATCTATTATGAAGAAGTGTTTTAATTCTCTTATTCTACCTTGTTTTGAATATTGTTCTCCTGTCTGGTCTTCAACTGCTGATTCTCATCTTAATTTGTTGGACAGAAACTTACGGTCTATTAAATTTTTTATTCCTGATCTAGATATTAATCTTTGGCACCGTCGTTCAATTAGTTCATTATGCATGTTGCATAAGATTTGTCATAACTCTGAACATCCTTTACATTCAGATATCCCTGGACAATACTATCCTGTTCGTAATACTAGGCAGGCAGTTAATTCTAATAGCCACACCTTCTCCATCATGAGGCTCAATACTACACAGTATTCTAAAAGTTTTATTCCAGCTGTTACTAAGTTGTGGAATGATCTTCCTAATCGGGTAGTTGAATCAGTAGAACTTTAAAAGTTCAAAGTTGGTGCAATTTTTTTTATGTTGACCAGGCTGACATGAGTCTTTTTATAGTTTATATATGACATATCTGTTTTTGACGTTGTTAATAGTTTATATATGACATATCTATTTGGACGTCTTTACTGTTTTTAGAATGATTTATTGTTTGTTTGTTCCCATTATTTATTTATTTCCTTATTTCCTCTTCTCACGGGGCTATTTTTCCCTATTGGAGCCGTTGGGCTTATAGCATCTGGCTTTTCCAACTAGGGATGTAGCTTGGCTAGTAATAATAATAGTAATAATATATATATATATATATATATATATATATATATATATATATATATATATATGCATATATATATATGTATATATATATATATATATATACATATATATATATACATATATATGTATATATATATATATATATATATATATATATATATATATATGTATATATATATATATATATATATATATATATATATATATATATATATATATATATATATATATAAGCATGTGTGCTACTCACTGCAACATTATGTAAAGTATTTTAACAGCCGTTGACTAAATTTTCATCGGTTGTGCTAGAATATATATGCTGTTCTCTTCTCTAGGGTGTGACTTTCTTAAGAGCATTCGAGATTGTTATGAATTTCTTGCAAGCTCCAGTGTAGTACAAAAATCAGTTTACTGTTGTCATGAAGATTCTATGATTGATCCTGACCAGTTATTGATCAGGATCTATTTTTTTTTTGTTCTATTATTGAACTTCTAATCAATAGATTGCCAGGTTTTCACTGTCCTATAAATTTTCATATTATTGGTACCTATGTGGTTTGCTTACGCAAATAACGCTACCCCGCATTCATCGATTATATCAGCTGGATACAGACCTTTGGTTAATTCATTCTTGAAGAAAATTCTTGATGAAATTAGACCATATTGCATATCATAGTAGGTGAACTTAAACTCTATGAAAAGATTCAAAATTAGATTGAATATACACCCAAATACTGTTATTGACAATGTTGCTTTGATCATATGCAGATCATTTAAAGTTTTTGAAGTAGTTATAGATTGCAATTTCACTTCTGAAAAATTTATCCCGTATTTCTCTTCATTAATTCCGCAGAAAATTTTTGTTATAAGGAAGACTTACGGATTTATGGCAAACCTGGCTGCCCTAAGGAAATTGTTTGATTAACTTACTGTTCCATGTATTGCATATTGTTCTCCGTATCCCTGATCTTAATATTAATCGTTGTCACTAGCATTCAATTAGATTTTTTGCTGTGTAAGGATTTTTTCAAAATTCAGAACATACTTTTCACTCAGATTTTCCAATGCTAAAACGACTACTTAATTCAAGGTATGTAGTTCATCTTAACGGTATTATCTTTTATTCCATAGTTGCATAGTATTATAATAGTTGCATTTCTTATGTGGACAATTTACGGAATGATATTCAGAATCACATATTTGAATCAATAGAGTTTCAGAAGCTTATGCTGAGAGCAAATACTTTTTTTTTTTCTTGAGCAGATTGACATAAATCTAATATCGTACTTTAATGTAATTCATGTCTAAAACGTTCTTATCTAACTTAATGTAATTTTTTTTCCTACAAGCTTCTTTTCCAGTAGCTGCCTCAGTATAAAGGTAACATCCAAGTCCTTCTTCCCCAAATGAACACGTACTTCTCATTCCAAATCTTTTATAATATCTCTCAGTCTCTCAGCGAGTACCCTCTCAAAATATTTCAAACGATGCTCTATTACTTTAATTCACCTGTAATTACCACATTCTATGACATCACCTTTCTGCTTTGATATACTCGTAAATCCCATTTATGAAGCCAAGACGAGATATTCATTAGCTGGATTCAGGAATATGGCAATTGGAGCACTGTATTTCATTTCTTCCTATCAGTCTCCACTAAAAAAAAAGAAATTGCACCCTAGCATTGATTAAATAATGGACCTCATTCAATTAGAAAATATTCCCTGAACTAGCATTAATTAGATTATAGAATTAGAAGTGTTTACTCAGCAACAAGTTAGATACTTCTCCCAGTCTTTAGTTATTATTTCCTCTCCCATATTGGTCT
>NC_090725.1:53282911-53285411 GCF_036898095.1 Palaemon carinicauda | reverse complement strand
ATATATATATATATACATATATATATATATATATATATATATATATATATATATATATATATATATATATATATATATATATATATATATATATATATATACAGTATATATATATGTGTGTATATATATCTTAGTAAACAGTAATGGAGTGTTGGGTACTGGCCAATGTCATGTCTAAAGGAATAGTATATACCAAATAATTGTATAATTTATATAATAAAGATACGAAAACAATATTCACACCAGAACACCAACAGAACACCTCGTAAGAGTAGATGAAGCCTTTCTGGTCATATGTAACTGTTGTTTACAAATCTAATTTCCTGACACCAATGTTAGATTATTTCTTATTATTAGGCAAAAGGCTTATCTTTTTATTATCCGTACAGACTATCTACGCAGCTACATATTAACCCTTACAGTCATTGTTATATATTGTAGATAATTATTTGGTTTCCGAACTAAATCGATCGTATTTATACATTCTGGGGCTGATATTTTTAGCCCCTGTTCAATTAATCGTATGATTCTTATATCATCAAATGAACAAAAAAATATATCTTTTCCATACCTCAGACATATTTCCTAAGGATCGATTATGTTTTCCAGTACTTTACCAATTTAACCAATTATATGATCAATCACGTGAACTGCAGTGGATTCGAGAAACATTTTCTTGGGAATTATCTGAAAAATTCTTTGTCTGTTGCGGTATATTATCGCTCTTGAATTTACCAATAACACTACAGCTTTATAATAGATTGGGATTATGCATCAAGTTATTCAACAATGCAAGTTTATCATTTATGTTTCTCTTTTTAACATTATAGTCTTCTTTTCACCTTCTCTTAATGCATCGTGATATAACATTTAATTATATTTTTTTTTCTTTTTATTAACGCTATATTTCCAATTTTAGGTATTTCATCACCAATATATTTCCGGTTATAAGAAAGTTATGCTTTCAAACACCTTGTTAAGACTATTGCTATGTTTTACTTTATTTCTTTCGTCGTAATAGAAACGTACATATGTGGAAGTATTGAGAGGCTTTACGTTTACATTAAATTTAGCCACATTTGTGCTTCTATGTATACAGCATCACAAAAAAAAATGTTAGGGCTTTTTTTTCCAATTTGCGTAGTAAAATCTATTGATAGTACCAATACATTTATTCTTAAATGATTTGTTTTCAGGTCAAATACAGATTAATTTCACAATATACATAAAATATTTGTCATTTTTGTCATAATGTTACAAAATATTCGACTGTGGTAAAGTCCCATAGATATGACACTGAGTACCGATGAATTTGATTATGATCTCTTCATAACCTCACCTACATTTCAATTTTTTTTTTCTTTTTTTTTGCAATGTAAGCTATCCTATTTAAAAACAAGCGAAAAGTCATAAGTAAACTCTGAATCAATCAAGTAATAATAATTAAACCAAACCCATTACTTTTCCTGGCTTACTTCCAATGCAACCACAGCACCTAGAAAAAAAAGGGTAGTAACAAATGGCCGATTTCATAATATTTGAAAACGTTGATAATTGTGCAGTAAATCTGAAGCGCAGATAACAGTCAGTATTCAAAATGATGAGAGGCTTTTCACGCAGGCTATAAATAAATATATTTATGCCATAATTTAATTACAACCATTATTCCTGATTGGGATTTGGCCGTTGTGATTATATAAAGGCTTAGGTTGCAGTATTAGAGGTGAGGAATTGTTTTATTTGTTTGTTCTAAATGGGTTTTATCAGCTTGTTTCCCGATGGTTAAGGTTATGTCGATTAACTTATGATTTAGCTAGGAACTGCTTGTGAGTTTTAGATGGGTATACAACAACAACAACAATGACTACAACAACAAATGGATCCGTTTCTAGTCCACTCGAGGGCAAAAGCCTCAGACTTGTCCTTATTAAGGTCTGGAGTTTGGCCATTTTCATCATCAAGCTAGCCACTGCTGATTGGTGATGGTGAGAGACCTTAGTATGATCCCCCACCACACTAGTACAGCTTTGCTTGTCATGGCGATATGCAAACCCTTTCACCACGTTAAGGTATCTCCACTCAGAAAGAGTGTATGTACCACAAAATTTATTCTGATTAATAAAGACCTAGTACCCAGATATTTACATATACAAAATTCTGCAAATATATTTTTAATAGCGTTATTTGATGGACAGGTATTGCCCAGTAAACGAAATTATACCAGTGTCTTCTTTGATTTTGTTAGAAATGACTCCATGAGTTCTTTTATGTTAGAAATTGTATAATTTTTCACTCTTTCCCTGCCTTTTTAACATGGGTGGTTTACTTCTTCAGTAGGAACGTAAGAAGGTATGAATAAAAACAAACACACAAAAATACAAAGGGAGAATGTGTGCAATTGCAAGGATCTATATCTAAGAAAAAAATTACCACAGTTAAAACAGAAAAACCCCATATTTCTAGTGGTCCCTCAAAACAATTTAAAAAAACAGGATTCTCA
>NC_090725.1:53272911-53277911 GCF_036898095.1 Palaemon carinicauda | reverse complement strand
CACAGTACGTAAGACTAGGTTTGCAGGTAATTCTAACAGTACTGGCTTCATCATAAGGCTCAATAATAGACAAAATTCCAAAGGTTTTATTATATCTGTGACCTAATCAGGCAGTTAAATCAGTGCAATTTCAAATGTTTGAGCTTTCAGTGAGTATATTTACGTTGAACAGACTGACATAAATCTCTTTTGTATAGTTTATATATGAAAGATCTATTTTAAGGTGCATACTGATCTTGTTATATTTTCTACGCATCATTCATTACTTCTCATATAGTATACTTATATCATTAATTCCTTTTTTTCCTGGTCTATTAACCCTGTTGGAGCTCTCTGGGTTATATCATCCTGCTTATCCAAATAGGGTTACATCTTGCTTAATAATAACAATAATATGTATATATATATATATATATATATATATATATATATATATATACATATATAATAACATACATATGTATATATATATATATATATATATATATATATATATATATATATATATATATATATATATATATATATACAGTATTTATATATATATATATATATATATATATATATATATATATATATATATATATATATATGTATGTATATATATATATATATATATATATATATATATATATATATATATATATATGTGTGTGTGTGTGTGTGTCCATGTGTGTGTGTATGTAATTCAAAATATTAAGTTACAAATATCCATGATGTAGTTCTCTCTGTCTCGGGATCACTGGATGAAGGAGAAATTCTCCTTATGAAACATATCTCTACCCAGGTAAGGATATGAACCTTGGCTTCATAGTCCAAATTAAATCTGACAGTTGATAAGAATCATCCAGCTACCAGGACATAAGAGTTGATCCCAAATTTGCTTTGCATGTTCCTGTCAAATTCTAGTTTGTACTTGAAATTTAAATCAACTATTTTTTTTTTCTTATTGCTGATTTGTAGGATATCTGTGTAACTAACACACTACTATTACACTGTTTAATTATTAAGCCACTACTTGTATTTGATGTTAAATTCAGTTGCACTGAGCGTATTGTGTAAGGAAAAAAATGCTCATTTGCTGTCGGTGCCATACGTGTTTGTGTGTGTGTGTATGTGTGTGTGTTTGCACGTATGTGTGTATGTTGTTGATATGTGCTGTGTGGATATGACAGAAAAGGAGCATTCTTCTTTCTTTATACAATATGCGCAGTGCAACTGCATAGTAATTACGATAGTACACGCACACAGATATTTATATACATATATATATATATATATATATATATATATATATATATATATATATATATTTATTTATATATATGTATATATACATACATATATGTGTAAATATATATATATATATATATATATATATATATATATATATATATATATATATACATATATATATATATATATATATATATATATATATATATATATATATATATATATATATATATGTTTGTGTGTGTGTGTGTGTGTGTGGGTGTTGGTGTATATATATATATATATATATATATGTGTGTGTGCATGAATACATTTCCCCCCCAAAAATAACCTGTTTGTATATTGATTTTATTTGGACATATATAATGGTGATGGTATCCAAGACCAAAGTGTTTGACATCAGTGTGATCGGGATCATTTTCTGAATCGTGTGAAGTTGCTTAGGTGCACATAAACTGAAAATGGTTCGTTCTGGAGTAATGGAAGTGTATAGGGGTTCAAAATAAAAAGTCGTTGTCTCGCAAGGAACAAATTTATTGAAAATCAGTAACGGAATACCCTCCTTGAGCATCTATACAAGCTTGGCAAGATTGTTGCATGCTGTTTCTCAGCCGTCGGATCCGTTCTTGAGGGAGCGCATTCCACTCTTCCAGAAGTTACCGATTGAGTGACGCATTTCCTCATTGCCCTGTTAAACTTACTCCAGACTGGGACAAGAATTTCATTGATATATCAAAGCAAATTCGGGTTTCCATCGATAAGGCCCAGGTGTGTTTTCCCTCTGTCACTGATCCCAGACCACCCAACACAAGAAACACGGATTCAAAATTTTGAAAACTTCATCATTCAACATGGATCAACAATTTTGTCACTTCCCATTTTGACCACCAGTACACTTGAAAGACTCCAAAACGGGTAATATTCAGTTTAAGTGTAACTAACCTAATTTACGGTGTTCAGAAAAGGCTACAGAACATACTAATGGTAAAAACGTTATTCTCGAATAATGAAACTAATATATATATATATATATATATATATATATATATATATATATATATATATATATACATATATATATATATATATATATATATATATATATATATATATATATATGTGTGTGTGTGTGTGTGTGTGTGGGTGTGTGCGTGTGTGGGTGTGTGAGCGTGTGTGTGTATAACGTTTTTAGTAATCCGAACTGGTTTTTAAAATTTGATATATAGTTTGAAGTAAATTATGTTTTTTTTTTTTTTTCAAGGAATGAACTACCCCGCACTCAGACGAATTATGAAGCAGCTGTGTTTGAAATATGAAAAGTAATTAGTGAAAAGCCTCAAATTTAACCCTCTTATTCTCTGTCAAGTCTTGTTTATAGCAGTAGAAAATTATGAATGAAAGAAAAATTTATTTATGAAGAAATCTTACATTTGCAATTAATCACTAATCTAATAAAAAAAAATGTCGTTTTTATCTTTTTCGTTTTTTTTTTTCCTCAGGTCTCCTGGTTGATTAAATCTCGCCCGTTCCAAAATATTCCCTTGGTCAAGAAAAAATCATCTTTATCCCTCGCGAGATTAAAGGTGACACTGGAAAAGAATGTGAACGAAAGATTTAGGGGAAAAAAAGTCATATGCCTCTAATGAGCTCCTAGTCAACAGAGTCACCTGCAGGGAATAACGACCTGTAATTTCGTGAGGCTAATGAGGGCAGTTTGTTTTTCTGATGAATACTTAGGGTTAATCATATTTAAAGCGGCAATTGACGTCCTTAACGATTCGCTATTCAGACGACACTCAAATTATCTCTTCTATTTTTCACATTTAAAGCCATGAATTCCAACACTGTGCTACTTCTTCCGCTTACATTAGTCAAATTGCTCTCTTACGTCGTTTTTGAGAATTTATTGACGAAATTTATTTATAATATTCGATGGAGATTGAGATGATTTGAGCCTCTCAAGGTCTATAGAATATATCTATAAACCTTGGACACGCTCTTCGCTCTTCCGAAAAGATATTAGTTAACCAAATTTACAACTGGTCTCCTCAAGGCACTATAAGAGTTGGAAGACCCAGGCCTACATGGCCTAGGAATATGAAGTGTATAGTAGGAGATGGCAAATGAGGAAGTACTGATTTAAAAGCTCAGGATAGAAACGATTGGAAAATCCAACGAGACCCTTTGCGTCAATAGGCGTAGGAGGAGATAGTGATGATAGTATTTTCTAAACACTACCACTCTAACTCTTAGCAGTAAACACCAACTGAAATAAACATATTGCTATATAAAATACTAAGTGTAATTAAGATATTTATCTATTTTTGAAATATCCAAATTTCGTATTACCTTATCTATAAACAGGCTGCGTTAGCCGTTTTACTGCCATTTGCGACTTAGTTAAAATTTGAGAAAAAAGAAATATCTTTTAAAATAAACCAAATCATAGCATGTTGGCGTTCATTGGGAAGGTCTTGGTGAGAGCTTTCCAATTAATATCAATAAACTAAGGTTTGTGTGATCTTGCAAGATTTATCGACATCAAAAGTTTTGTTGACTTCACCACTTGGAGTAAAAAGGTTAAGTAGCTGGTTGCGGTAAAAAGTTAAAAACGTTGAAACAACGTAAAGTTAACTTTAATTATTTGCTCTTATTTAATAATCTCTAAGAATATAGTATATTTTGAAATTAGTGATATTGATCTCTGCTAACTAAATACGAATAAATCCAATTTTCAATTCTATTTTTAATTCTATTATATTTATGCACATCAATATGAAATTGAGGATATGAAAAATGATGGTGTGATATCCAGAGTAAATTGCTAATCCATACATCTGTTTGATCAGTCTGGGTAAAGATATTTTAATCAATTCAATGTTTTTTTTTTCTTGTATTTCTCACAGAATCCTCGGTTAAAAAATTTGATATAATCATATCGAAATAACAAACAGTTCGTTGAAATGAAATGTTTATATACTTTGATTTATAATATGTAAAAACATAATGCAAGCCTCCTCTAAAATTTACAGTGGTATAAGTGCCAGCAATTAAAATTGACAAGGGTGGTATATTTCAGTAGTTGTTGATAGTCTAGGTAATCAAGTAATCTTCATATATATGTATATATATATATATATATATATATATATATATAAATATATATATATATATATACTTTCCTTATTTCCCTTTACTAAACTATATATTGCTTTTAATCATAGCATGTGCCCTGTCAAACTTTACACAAGTTTCTTAATTATATCCAAGAAACATGAAACTAGCGCAAGTACTTCAGGCTTTAGTGATATAGTACCGGTGTAAAGGATTCAAGTTACCCCCCGTTTCAAATTACCCCCCCCCCCCCGGTAACTTGAAACCGGTTTCAGATCACCGGGGGGGGGGGTAGTTTGAAACCGGTTTCAAGTTACCCCCTCTGTTTTCAAGTTACCCCCTCATCAGAATGATAAATAATTCATGTGACATCGCAAATATGTATCATGCATTTATTGTTGGCTTCGCAGCAGTAGGAAAAGTAGTTTAATCTGGTATTTAAGACCAAAAATTGTGTATTAGTGAATTATATGACACGTTAAAAGTCACAGACTGTAATTCAAGGTTTTGTGATGAAGGCGAGGTAAAATTTTATTTTATTTCTGTTCGTGTGATTGTTGATATTTTCGTATTTAAGACCTATAGTGTCATATAATTCCCTAATTCACAATATTTGAAGTTACAGACTTTCATTTAAGGTTTAGTGATCA